>NC_060278.1:110038009-110070877 GCF_021613505.1 Equus quagga | reverse complement strand
GTCCCGGGGTCAGCGTCCTGCCCGAGGGAGTCCGCGTGGGACACGACGGTGTGACTGCGACAGTGTCCCAGGCCGGGGTCGCCGTCAGTCCTCACAGGACAGCCCCCGCAGGCCCCCGCAGGCCCCCGCCGCCAGCTGCGCTCTGCCCAGGAATCAGGCTCCCTGCGAGCCGACTCCACGGCGCCTGCAGGCCAGCCAGCAGGGTCCAAGTACAAATCAGGCTGTGTGTCATTCACTTCACAAAAACTCTCTTTTTAGGATGATTCCTGAAGAACCAGTTTATTAACAGATTACACCAAAAGCATAAACAATTTAGACGCCAAACTCTGACTTAAAAAAAAATGAACCAATAAAGATGTTTTTCAAAAAATGTACTGTGCTCACAAATAAGACAAATTTGACCTGTTCGATAAATAGAAATGAAGTTTGACTCAAACATTTCAAACGGAAACGGAAACAGTCTTCCTCTTTGTGCAACTTTGAATGGATGCCCGATATTCAGACCTATATACACAAAACCTCTGATAAAATCAGGGGCTCACTTAGGCTCCAACCGCATGAGCATATTAAGGCTCCCCTTGAGGTCCTGGAGACCTTGTCCACCTCAACGCCATCCATTCTCACTCTCAGTGTGAGTTCTAAGTACTTTTAACAGCTGAGTCCACAGATACCGTTGGTTCAACAATAAACCCTAATGGGTGATGAGCTTTCGCATACCAATATGAACTTGTCAGCACTTCTGAAAATTGTGGTCATCGTTTTTCAGATTCACAACCTGCTGGGTGTCGGGGACAATAGGAAGAAGGATGAGCGTCTATTTCCAAGTCTTCCTTTGCCTCTTCACCGGACTTCTGTAGAAGTGGTCATAAAAAACAAAGCGCCACCCACCACACTGCACAAACAATTCGTTTTCGCCTAAGCTTCTGCAAACATTCATATCACAGAAGAGCACATATAATACAGTTAGTGAAAAAGGACTGTTGGCATCACTTCTTCCCCACAATATTACAGAAAAATGGACAACATTAAATAAACATTCTGTTATCGACCATTAAATATATTAACACCAAAAATCATGTATAAATTAGGAAATCAATGTACAAACTATTTCACAAAGTGCTTTTTAAAATATATACACAACATTCAAGAAATTCTTAATGTAAGACATTTCAGATTGAAGTTTCGGGATAAGTTTTTTAAGTGTCCTTTTTTTCGAAAAGTATTGATACAGCACTTAAAAAAAACCACATAAAAGGCATATTCCCAGACTGGCAAGGGATAAAAATCAACCATTGTCACAGTGACCTAAAATGTTTAACGTTTTCAGTGGGAAATTTTAGTCCCCGAATGAGTTTGCAATTAGTTTTATGGAAATTGTCAGGACAGAAGAGAACAAAACCAAGGGCAACAACTCCCTAAATGAAATTGCTACTGTGTGTCATTCAGCAACTAACAACTCTCATCGCAGTAATTTAATATAGATAGGTATTTTTAAGCTTTTACCAGTGTTAAGGTTTTTAAAACCCATACGCTTACAAAATAAATGCTTTTATCCAGTGTGTGTGTGACTCTGTCTCCACAGAAGAGGAGAGACCGCCCTCAACTGGCAGCCCTCCAGCCTGAGCCCCGGGTCTTCCTCTGTAACAAGGGAACAGTACTTGCCTCCAATTTCCCAGGGTGGATTGTTAGGACTCATTTAAGAAAAAAAAAAAAAAAACAAAACCATTAAAATGCCTTGTAAACTGTAAAGCATTCAACACTGGATAAAGAACTTTAAATTTTTTAAACAAAACAAATATATAATCTTCAGTAGACCTGATATATCAAGAATTGGATATTTTTTGTATGTTCTTGGTTGGTCTTGGAAATATGCCACCATTTATCCAAAGATGTTTTTAAAGGATTCATAGTAAATATGGATATTATTATCCAAGGTTGATAAAATGTCCGTATTACTTATTGGTGAAATGTAGGATTTTTCCTTGGACCGTACTTTCCCAAGTGAGCTGTCTTTAATGTTTGCACAGAATTTAAATGGGATTTAATGTCCTAGGAATGTAAAAATTATTCAAATCTCTATATAAAACCTTTCCTTTTCATTAGGAAGAACACAGTAAAGTTAGTGGGGTCCTTTTCAAAAATGAGATGTGAATTTCAGATGTCCCTAAAAGAAAAGGAACACTTGCTTGGAATCCCGAACACATAGGTCCTAGAAGAAAGAATATAAACAAAAGGTCCTGTTTGGACAATTTGGTATTGGACAAGTATTTGGACAATATTTTAAACTATAAATTTAGAATTGGGCACATTAAATATTCAGATCCCAGAAATGACTATCAGATATACCAGGGCCAAAGCCACAGCAATTTCAGAGGCCCCCCTCTCCTTCCCGCAGTCGTGCCGCTCTCCCGGGTCAGGCTCATCACACGGCCTTCTTGGGTTCATACTTATTTGGAACATAGTCATTGATCCCTCTTTACTTTTTAATACAAAATCACACAACCTTTTGGATAAACAGAACTGGTGAGCAACACAGGCAACGAGCGAGCTCCAGAAATGACGGTTCACAGCCGTTCCCAATGAAGCACATTTTTCCTTTCCAGTGTGTAACAGAAACTGACCCGCACCACGGAAGATGCCTCCCAGAGCCCCATCGAGCCCAGGAAAGACCGCCGCCCTGGGGCTGTGCGCGCAGGTCCAGCTGCGATGTAGCCAGTGAAAGATAAAGTTACAACCCACATTACAACTGCACGAGGAGAGTCAGACCTAAGGTCTGTTTGTATGAATACACGGACAATGGCGTCTTGTAGATATGCCCCATCACTGGGCACAGAACACTCTGATGACCAAAGAACCCCTAAAGTTAGCTAGAAACATCAACAGGGGGACAAAAAAGGGACAAGCTCTCCATTGTATGGACATACAATACTATACACAGCACCAAATATGTCACACCATCAAAGCGCTGTCTCCCGCCAGCAGTGCACGCTCAGCATCACACCCAGCATGCCATGTGCACGCTTTACATGCAGACACTGAGTGGGACGAGGGGCAACCAACAGGTCACAGTTCATGAGAACTGCCACCGGCCCATCCACCCCTGGATGGACAGGCCACCACAAGGCTCCAAGAAGAATGCTTGTCCCTTACTGCTGGTAATTTCCATACTGGCCCTGCAAGAGACCAAGACACAGATTATACCTCGACAGTCACGATAAAGGGGTGCACACCCAAAGGTAAGACACACCCCCACCCCAGGCCAACACGCAGGCTAAGAGCTGGAAGGGGCATAAAAAGCAAGCAAGCAAACAGCCTCCAACCACATCTACACAGCAGGAGGTCACTGGCTTTCTGAAAGCCATCTGTCCAAGCTTGTGGCTGGTGATTTAGATCAGAGGGTCTGCGAGGCCCACTACCACCCCCACCCCATCAGTCCCCCCAGGGGACCGAGCTCCCAGAGGTGACTGGTTGACAACAGGGTTAGATGCAACACAGGCTGACGGCTTCGCGTCACTGCCCACGTGGGGGATGACAAGGTAATAAACTGTAGTCAATACAAAGCTCAAGACAGAATTAAAAAACGTGTCCAGCCAGGCCGCAGGATGGGAGGGGTCCCTGGGCCACTGAGTCGATCATCTGACCCAATGAAGAGTCACTCAGCCAGCTGTGTCTGACCAAGGTGAGAAGATACGTGGAGATAATTTTTAAAAACTTTACAGGCTCAGAGAATTAGCATTCTGGAAGGGACCCTGGAAGCCAATTATTTCATCTCATTATTCCTCGTGACCATCAGAGAAACCGTCATTATGTTTCAACAGACACGGCAGGTCAGCGCATCTGGAAACATCCAGAAAGCTTGCCTGCTCATAGCCGTAAGGCCGCTGCTGCTGGGCGGACGGGCCCGTCTGAGACGCTCTGTAGCTTCCATACTGCTGGCTCTGTCCTTGCTGGTAGCTGGAGTACTGGGAGGGGGCTCCCTGGGCAGGCCCTGAGAACACACAGCAGGCACCGTGAGACCAACCCAACACGCCCCCATCCTCTCAAGTCTCCGAAACAACAGCACCCGTTCTTCCGCAACATGAAATCCGTACAGCGAAAGTGCTCAACCGAGTACCATGAGCGACTGCCACCTCCGTCCTGTGTGGCTGCAGGCCGTGCCGGCACCCCGACTGCGCCAGGCTCGAGGCGGCCCTCCAGCACCTCTGAGCCTGCTTCCTGGAAGCAGTTTACGTCAGTTACGGTGGGCGCTGTCAACACCTGAGTTAAACGTCACAGCGACTGGTGAAAACTCGAATGCCGAAGAGAGACAGTGATCATTCCTATGAAAACAAAGCTGGAGGCTTGGAAAAGAATTGCTAAAAGCCGAGGAATTTTTCAAAAAATGCTATTTAAGGGGCCGGCCCCGTGACCGAGTGGTTGAGTTCTCGTGCTCCGCTGCAGGCGGCCCAGTGTCTTGTCCGTTCGAATCCTGGGCGCGGACATGGCACTGCTCATCAAACCACGCTGAGGCGGCGTCCCACATGCCACAACTAGAAGGACCCACAACTAAGAATATACAACTATGTACCAGGGGGCTTTGGGGAGAAAAAGGAAAAAAATAAAATCTTTAAAAAAAAATGCTATTTAATTAGTCATGGTTATAAAAGGTTGAACAAAATCTTTGTGGTCTTCCTTCTTTACTGTGTATCAGAATCACCTGTGAGCTTAATAAGAAACCCACCCCCACCTCCCCGTCACGTGTGGGCCCACTTGGCACCTTACTTTTCAAAAGCTTCCAGGTGGTTCTGAGGTACAGTGAAGGCAGAGACCCGCATGCTTGGACGAGCTTCCTCGGAGGCCGAAGCTGGACAGGGCACTTCGAGGGGTGTGCGGTTTGTGGAAGGGTGAAGCCTGGCTCCAGGTGGGCGGTGAACGCAGGCTCGTGTTTAAGTTAAAATGAGATGTCCCAGGCCTGGACGGATGGGTTTCAGCCTCCTTGCTGCACGCACCCTTGGGACAACCTAATCGCCTCTTCGTTCAGGTCGCATCAGGTAGGACGCCTTTTACTGGGTATCTTAAATGGTAACAGTTTGTGAGGCCATCCCAGGGTGACAGCAGTGTCACGGAAAGCACCCTGGGTCCTGGAAGTGCCACCTAGGGTCGTCTCCGGAGTGGGTCACGACTCGGGGAGAGCCGCCTGGGCCTTGGGCTCTCAGCAGACAACCTGCAGGCCAGGGGCTGGGGCCCCGCCCTCTCAGGGAGACCTGCCCAGGGGGACAAGGGCCCCAGAGGACAGGGCAGATCCGAGGGTTCCAATCCTGGCAGGGCCTTCTGCGCTGCGGGGGCAGCCCGACCTCAGTAAGCCTGAGTCTGCAGCTGGCTAATCTTCTCTAGCGGACAGGATTTCTCCCTTTGTTGCCACCGATGCTTGCAAAGCTCCCTCTGGGATGCCCACGTGGGGGATGTCCGAGGGGCCCTGAGAGCAATGCTTGTTGACAGGCTGGGTCTATGGCAGACCCACTGGGCCCTTCACTTTAGCCAATCCTCACAGGGTGAACAAAAGCTGAGGGATGGGTGAGCACTTCTGGACGTTGCTGCCAGACTGACCCACACGTGGACAGTCTCAGGTCAAAGTAAAGTAAAACTGGGCTCAGAAAATACTCACCTGCACCCAGATCTCGGTTCTAATATGCTCACTCTCCAATAAAAGGAACCGGGGCTCCTTGGAGAAGTGGTGCTTCTAGGGCTCGGGCAGGGAAAAGACTGTGGTCCCAGAAAATAAGGAAATGCTCAAAAACAAAAGGACGGGGGGGTGTCGGAGGGACACAGGAGCCAAGTGAAAGAGCTCCCAAGAGGCAAAGCCGGGACAATTTGAAAAACAAAATAAATTCGTATTGGATTAGAATCCAATGTATAAAATTAATACCCATGAGTACACACTCCTATAAATAAATGATTAATAACTAAATAAAAGGGGGAGAAGAGACAGATCTTCCCTACAGAAGAATTCCAGTCTATGTAGATACCTCCCCCCGGCCCCGAGTGTGGGCTGGATTCAGTGGCGCCTTTCCGAAGATTAAAGAAGGGGGAAGGCGGGGCTGGCTCCGGCCCAGTGGTTGAGTTCGTGCGCTCCGCTGCAGGCGGCCCAGTGTTTCGTTGGTTCGAATCCCGGGCGCGGACATGGCACTGCTCATCAAACCACACTGAGGCAGTGTCCCATATGCCACAACTAGAAGAACCCACAACGAAGAATATACAACTAGGTACCGGGGGGCTTTGGGGAGAAAAAGGAAAAAAATAAAATCTTTAAAGATAAAAAAGAAGGGGGAAGGTGACTCGACAGTGGGGAGAGCTGGCAGGTGCCCCCCTGCCCAAGTGTCCAAGGTCAACACCAGAGGCAAGTCATGTGACACAAGGTGACGAGAAGGGAGATTCACTCTGTGGTCCTCTTTCCAAAACCCAGCGTCACCCCAGGAAGAACATGAGACAAACACAACCTGAGGGACGCCCTACAAAGTCTCTGCCTCGCCCTCCTCCCAACTGTCAGGGTCAAGACAGACACGGACTTCCAGGAAGCTGCCACAGCCCAGGGGAGCCTAAGGAGATGTGAGACCAAATGTCATGCAGGATCCCAGACAGGGCTGGGGAGAGGAAAGGACATTTGGGGAAAACTAGTGAGACCTCAATAAACTGAGTTCAGACCACAGCAATGTATAGCGTTGGTTTCTTTTTTTTTTTTCCTCTTCTTTACAAGAAGATTGGTCCTGAGCTGACATCTGTTGCCAATCTTCCCCTCTTGTTGGTCTCCCCGAAGCCCCAGCACATAGTTGTATATCCTGGTTGTAAGTCATTCTAGTTTCTCTGTGTGGGAGGCCGCCTCAGCATGGCCTGATGAGCGGTGCCATGTCCGCGCCCAGGATCAGAACAGATGAACCCAGGGCCACCAAAGTGGAGCACGCAAACTTAACCACTCGACCTGCCCCAGTGTTGGCTTCTGAACTGTGACAATTGTCCCACAGCGACGGACGAGGTTAACAACAGGGGAGCTGTCTGTACTGCCCTCCCGGCTTTTCTGGAAATCTAAAACTACTCCAAAATCACAAGTGCCTTACATGCTGCACGACAGCGCCACGGTGCGCGGGGTCTGCGGGCCCTTACCGTATCCTTGCTGCTGCCCAGGGTAGCCCTGCTGGCTGGGGTACTGCTGCTGGGGGTAGGTCTGCTGCTGCGCCGCGCCCTGCTGGTACCCCGCCTGCTGCTGGCTGTACTGGGAGTTTCCTGCAGAGGGAAGGAGTCGTGAGCTCATTGCCAGAGAGCAAGGGCGGCACGTTCTGTCACGCACGACCCGGGTCACTTGGGAATTCTCGACCAAGCCATTGCTTCAGATCTTTGTTTTCTCACAATTCAAGTGTTTTGTTATACTTTCTCTTATTTTATAAAAATACAAATATATAACCAAATGAAACAGTTAATACAACTAAGACAAAGACTAATACCAGTATTGTAGGTTGAACTGCATCCCCCAAAAAGAGATGTTGAAGTCCTAACCCCAGGGACCTACACATGTGGCCTCGCTTGGAAATAAGGTCTTGGCAGATGTGACGAGTTAAGGAGAGGTCATATGGGACCGTGGGGGGCCCTAGCTGACGAGTTAAGAGGAGTTCGTACGGGATCGTGGTGGGCCTAGTCCTGTGACAGGTGTCCTTCAAAGATGATGGAAGTTTGGACACGGACATGGGGAGAAGGCCATGGGATGAAAGAGGCCATGGACACCAAGGGTGCTGGAGCCACCAGAGCTGCAGGAGGCCTGGGACAGATCCGCCCTCAGAGCTCCAGGGGAACCGACCCTGCCGACCCCTGATTTTGGAGCTCTGGCCTCCAGAACTCAGAGGACTAATCTCTGTTCCTCTAAGCCTCCTGCCCGTGGCTCTCGTTACGACAGCCCTGGGAGGCGAGTGCAGCCACGGAGCATGCGGAGGCAGCGACTCTGAAGGCAGCACATTCAGGCGGCTGGTCACCTGTGGCTTCAGTTGTGACGGAAAAGAACAAGGTACGAGAATGTGCACAGGCAGCTGCAAACATTTTACTGGAAGCTGAGGCAACAGGCAGGCGCGGCACAGAGGACGTTTTGGACTGAGAGTCGGCACAGATTAATTATATGTCTGTATGTTTTCTCACTCACACACACACACACACACACACACACACACACACACCCCTCTTGGTACTTACTCCGACAACTCTATTTCGAGGATATCCAAGTAGGTCAATTACTGAGAAGTATTTTCTCACTTATCAGGGAGAACTCAGCTGTGACATCTAGAACCTTCCGACAGGCCAGTGCGTCCCCAGCAGCTTACACTCCGCTACCTGCTGGACAGTGAGAGGCACCACCACACTCCCGTTTACGCAGCACCAGGAGCGCAGGAGCCAGGACTCAAACCCAGGGAGTCGGGGGCCCCGGAGCTGGTGTGAGGGTGTCCAGGCTACGGACGTGAGACACGGAGAAAGGCCTTGGAGTCCTGTCAGCGACATGCGTGGCGACACAGAGGTGAGGCCGAGTGAGGCCGCCAGCTCGTGAGCACCCGCCACAGGACGCTCCTCGCACTCAGCGCAGAGCTCCCAGAAGACAGGTGACTCTAAGACCACATCTTCCCACAGTTTGAAGGACCCCAGAAGTTTCCAGGAGCCTTCATTTTACTGGCAAATATGCAAGCCAGGGTTGGCGGTTCCAGCTCAGACCCGTAATGGCTCTTTCCTTTGACTGTATGAAACTAGTGCCACAGAGGATTAAAAAAAAAGCAGCTAGTTACCTAAATGTTGTTGTTTATCTATATGGTGGTAAATTCCAAGGGACATTTATACTTATTTTTCCAGAGAAAATGCCTTAATTCTTATTTTTAAAAATCTAACTAGCCACCCAGCACCCATGCTAAAAGCCTCATTTTGGAAGAGAGCTTACTGTAAGAAAAACAATTTAGGAGAGCAATAAGTGTATTACCAAATAATTACCGGGAGTTAAGAAGGGGTGTTAACCACTCAGAAATCTTCCTACAAAGTCTTCCTAACAGAGGTCTCAGGAGACACCATTTTAGATTCATGTGGACATTAAACTCCATTCATGGTTTTCAAAACACCTTGATAAGAAGATCAATTTAAGTCTAGTTTCATTGTGTTCCTTTGAACAGGGCTTTGCTCTTCAAAACCATGCAAAGTGCACAGCCTTTCATTTGCAGTGTGCCGGGTCCTGACACAGCCCCAGACCTGACCCTCCAGCAGAGGGAGAGCAGGAGCGGCAGGTGGGGCCCCAGAGAGCTTGCTTCTCTGCATTTACTTCACCGGACAGCAGGTGAACGGCTCGGCCCCCAAAAGAGAGTTGTAGTTCTGTTTTGTTTGTTTTTTTTTAAAGATTTTATTTTTTTCCTTTTTCTCCCCAAAGCCCCTCGGTACATAGTTGTATATTCTTCGTTGTGGGTCCTTCTAGTGGGATGCTGCCTCAGCGTGGTTTGATGAGCAGTGCCATGTCTGCGCCCAGGATTCGAACCAACGAAACACTGGGCCGCCTGCAGCAGAGCGCGCGAACTCAACCACTCAGCCACGGGCCAACCCCTGTAGTTCTGTTTTCACCAAAACATGTCCCAGAAATAAGAAAGCAGAGGTGCCGAGGCTGGCCTGGTGGTGTAGTGGTTAAGTTCACATGCTCCGCTTTGGTGGCACAGGGTTCATGGGTTCAGATCCCAGACATTGACCTACACACCGCTCACGAAGCCACGCTATGGTGGCGTGCCACATACAAAATAGAAGAAGACCGGCATAGATGTTAGCTCAGCAACAATCTTCTTCAAGAGAAAAGAGGAAGATTGGCAACAGATGTTAGCTCAGGGCCAACCTTCCTCACACACTCACACACACACACACACACACACACACACACAAAGAAAGCAGAGGCGCGACAATGAGAGGCCAGATTATGAGAACTGGTATCCAAAGGACCCAATTTCTACTTTATTTTTCTGGTTACAAATAACTTTTCCAGGAGCTGTAAAATCTAAGCATTTAAAAGCTGGATCCTGGCAGCATTTTTTAAAATAACAGCTTTCCCGAGAGCTGGTTCACACTGGAGAGGCTTGAAGCCCTGCTGGGGAACTCAGTGTGCAGTTAGAAAGCACGGAGCACCGGCACGTGCCTTAGCTCCATGTGCAGTCCTCTCTGAGGTGGGCTCTGAAAACCCGGTGGTCTTCCCAGTCATTCACCATCCAAGGTAAGGCTGCGAGCTCTGACTTCTGCTCCCTCCTCACACTGGGCCATCCCAGCCCCAAGGATGCAGACGGGGCACCGGCTGATGCAGGCTCCGTGCACTGTGCTCACCTCACCAGAGAAACCCATCAGACATGTAGTGGGCTTTCTCCAGGGTGTCGGGGTTTTTGGTCAGTCTGCATGTCCTTGTGTTTTTATGGCCTTTTTTACTCCTTATATGACAAGAGTTAAAGGAGCTAATTCATATGCAACTGGCTGACTATGACAGGGCACACGGCAGGTGTGTAATAAATGTCAGGGGGACACCTCTGAGAACCAGACCTCAGCTCTCACACACCCAGAAAATCGTTCACTCGACCGCGTCAAATCCCCGTGAAAAGGGGCCTGTTTGGCCAAGTCTGAGAGGAGGGCGGCAGGACTTCCACTGAAGAGGCTGAACGAGCCTCAGGAGGATTCCGGGAACAAGCAGAACGGGAGAGCCCAGACCCTGCTCTTTCCAGAACGGCACGGAAGAGTGACAGGGCAGATGGCAGGGCCTTCCCTCCACTTCCAGTAAATACAACTACTATTTTTTTTCCTTTTCATTTCTTTTCATCTATCTCTTGAAGAATCTTGCAACATTCTGTGACGGGGCCATGAAGAAGGAAACTATTTGTGAAAGAAGGGGCCAGCGTTTGGGTCAGTAAATCAGCTCTACTTATTTACATGTGGCAAGAACGTGGTTACAAAAAGGCCACGAGGGACAAACAGACGATGGATTCTGACGTGATCCACGGAAACTACAGCGGTCGAGCAGGGATGCGCCTCAAGGACACCAGGAGGCCGTTTCCGGAGGAGCCCTCCTGCGGCTCCCAGCATCCACCCACAGGCGGGCGCACTGGTGACCACTGGGCGAAACCCTGAGAAACGCCCAAGATGGCAGGTGGCGCTGTGGCCTGGGACTCGGGGTGTGGACGGGCCTGGGTGGCCACAGGCTCAGGGTGCTCTTTCATTTCAAATGACAGCCAATCGCGTGTAATGCTCTTAGATTTAACTCGTGCATGGGCAGATGCGCTCACGTGTTTCAGAAACATGAAAACCAGCCCACCTTTGAGGGTCGGGGAAGGAGCCACCTCCACACCTGCGCGGACCACCTTCCCAGCCTCTTCCCCACCCACGGCCACTCCTGTCGGTGTGCAGGGTGTTCTCCCGGAGCTTGTTTACGGTGCGTGTGCATGCAAATGCGAGCACGGCCTTGGTTTCCCTCTGCTTTTCCATGGAAGGCAGCACCCCAGATACTCGGATCCCCTGCATTTGGCCTTGCCACTGGGTACGACCCGCGAGCATCTGCCACAGCAGCCCCCAGGGAGCACCGCTGCTTTCACAGCCGCGGTGCCCCCGGGACACGTCACAGCGGACACTAGCTCTGTCTAGTCTGCTACTGCAAACCTCACAGTGAGGAAACGCAGGACGAACACGGCAAACAGGACTTCGAGGCTTCCATGGAGCACTCCACAGGGGCCCAGACGGGAACCGGTGTCCCCTGCTTCTGTGGGCCCCACATCCTGGTGTACCCCCGGCTCAGTCGGCCGTGCCCTGATCCTTTTCTGGCACTGGTCCTCTGTACGTTAGTGCACTCTCATTCTATGGACCCCACAGAGCTCCTGCCAGATGCCTCCCATTAACAACCCCAGGACCAGCCACCTGTGCCCCACAAGGTTCCTCATCCCCTCGTGGGATAATTACTGGAAAGTTCTTTATATTGGCTTCAATCTACCTCTTGATCTCTTCTGCTCAATACCCTCATCCTCTTGGGGCCACAGCCCACTTATGACATGGCCCCCAGGCTCCTCAAAGCACAGCACCCTCTGCCACTCAGCCCATACAAGACCTGGCAATGCCCTCGGCTGTGGGGTGACCTGCACCCTGTAACACACATGTGCAGTCACACATGGGGATCAATTAACATGAGGGTGGAGCAAAATGCTTCCAGATCCAGGAAGAAACGTGCCATCTGCCACCTTTGCCTTAACAAGTGGTACTGAATGCGTTAGCTAACTTCTCATCAACTATGGAAGGCAAGAATACGTAACCCAAAACAGGGGTCCAAAAACATGCACTTCAAACTGCAGATGGCTGACAGCACGTCCCGAGCTAGTCCTGGGGCCATCTTTCCCGCGAGGACTCGCGCGGACACAGCACTGCTGGTGGGAGCAGAGCTCCTCTGGTGGAGAAGGCTGCCCAGGGGCCCAGGAGGTGGCGGGGAGCGGGGCTGGTGGAGGAGCCCCACGTGGCCCCGTGTGCTGGCCCCACGGTGGCTTACCTCTCTGTGCGGCAGGCTGAGACCTAGCAGCTCAAATGCTGGCCAGAGCCAAACTCTAATTTTCACCCGTTCAGCTGTTTTTCAAATGGACCAAACAAGCCGAGTGTTAGCCACTTGGAGCCTGCTGGCTTGGGGTACCTGGTGAAACCTCACTGGCAGCTGCGGCCTACTGACAGGGCAGGGCTGGGAGCTGTGCTGCTGGGTGACGTCACCTGGACACGTGAGCCCCTCTTCCTGGGACATCCCCTCTGGATGGTGGCCCCCGGCCGCAGCCTCGTTCTACATGGCCTCCCTCCGGGAAGGGCTCCCCTCACAGATGTCCCAGCCCCACCCAATGAAGCCGGTCAGGTGCTGCTGCCTGGCCTGGGCATGTCTTCCCCTCATCAGCCCCAACCCTTCCAACCTCCCACACGCACGCTACTCACACCTGCAGGCACCGGTGCCCGCGGACAACAGCGAGAGTCTAGAGCCAGGGGAGCTGATGGAGCAGCGCGCAGCAAATGCTTCTTACCGCTCTCATAGTAGTGCTGCGTGGACTCCTCGAACGACCGGTCGTAGCTCTGCTCCGTGTAGGACGACTGCTGGTAGGCGTAATCACCATGCCCTGTGAGCAGACGGAGATGGCCTGCGGTCAGCCAAAGCCCTGACCACCAAGCTCCCGGGAGAGAGTGCATGAGCTGCATGGTGACACCGCCGGGCCAGCAGAGCCAAGAGCTGAGTGCGAGGCCCGCGGAGGAGCTCGCTCCCAGCTCTGCACAGCGGTTTCTGTCCTTTAGAATGCAGACGCCACCTGCTCCATGGGGTGAGTGTGAGGATTAAGTGATGGCTGACAGACGACAGAGGACACACAGTGCTCAGTACGCAACAAGCACGAGTGGCCATGAGCTGTCAAGGTTGCTGCGTGAATGCCATCCTGCTGCCCACTGCAGAGGTTCCCCATCGGGAGCACGCGACCATCACGACGCCCCGTTACTGTCAGGTGTGGGGCACGGCCTGCCCTGCACTGGTCTTGGCCGCCTCTCCAGCACCAGCCTCCTGCCCTGGTCATGCACTCCTGACTTGCCCTTGCTCACACGGGTCCCCTGCCTGGGTGTCCTCCTCCCCAAACCCCACCCATCCTGATGACCACTTTACATGCCACCTCCACAAACCGTGGGACTACTTAGAGACGGTGGTGGCGGCTGCACAACGTGAACATACTTAATGAAAGGTGACAATTCAAAGGAAAACAACCTGCAGCGATTATAACCAAGCATTACAAGACGGGAACAGTCAGATCAGGGCTGTTGCTTTCTGGGGAGTTTCATGAGGAACCTTGTGTTCATATTTTCGAACGTTAACATCATCTATGCACACCACAGCTTCAAACCCGTTGCCTCTCGAGAACGGAGACGAGGAGGCCCGAGGAGGCGAGTGGCCCTGTGTGCTGGAAGCTTCTCTCAGCAGAGACAAGCCCTCACGCCCACCCCCACACGTGCTCAGGCAAGGGGGCTTTGGGTGCCCGGCTGGCAGACGTCAGGGGCAACAGGTCTGAACCGGGAGGGCCCGGGGCACAGTGAGCGTTGCCCTCACCGTCGGGGTAGTACTGCTGGCCCATGGGCTCCGCGGCAGCCTGGCCGTGGCCGTACTGCTCGCCGTAGTACTCCTCCTGGCCCAGGTACTGCTGAGACGAGCCTGCGGATGACACGCGTGGGTCAGCTCAGGGCCCGAGCCGGTCTGACTTCAGTCAGGACCCCCCGACCCAAGAACCTCAATGGTCACCGACTCGGACACCCCTCGCGCCTCCCCGAGGAGGTGGGGCATGCCCCCACAGCCCACCCCAGGCTTGCGCCGACTGCCCCCTTGGCCGCCTGTGGGAGCCACAATGGTTCTCGCACTTCACTCCCCGAGTCCCTCGCCGGCTCCGGACCCCCAAGGTCCTCGCTCAGTCCGGACGAGCGTGTGAGGCCTCGCACCCCCATTCCCGGCGGAGAAGTGCTCGGAGGGCAGCACGGGCGTTACCTTGCTGCGAGGGCCGGTAGGGCGCCATGGGCCGCTGCCCCATCATGCTGCTGCCCTGGCCGCTCTGGCCCATCATGGCGATGGACGACTGGCCCTGGTAGTGCTGGCTCCCGCCCTGTGCCGAGTTGTAGTGGGATGAGGCTGCCTGCTGGTGCATCATGGACACTGGGCGACATGACAGACTCCGAATAACCCCAAGAAGCTCCCAGAGCGGGCATCCTCGCTCCCCACCCCAGACCCTGGCTGCACCCCTCTCCCAGGCTGAGCCATCGCTGTTCCCCTGCGGCTCCCCGACGAGATCATCCCCTTGACGCCTCATCACACCTCCTACCAGCGAAGCTTTCTGCTAACTCCTTAAAAGTGTGCGACATTCAGGAGACGCTGGCAGGCACCACCGGGCAGGGCGCTGCACGCAGGAACAGGGTCCTCTCCTCCTCATCCCTGACTCCGCAGGCTGGTCCCAGAGGAGCCCATTACCCTTGCCTGCCCTGAGACCCAGGCCTCTGAGGCCAGGTCGTGGTCTCCTGCTGTCCACTCAGGTCGCCCCTGCTCAGAACCCTCTAGAGCAGTGGCCCCCAACAGGGTGAGATGTGAGCCAGTCAGCAAAGTAAAAAGAAACAGGTGAAATCTATTTTAGTAATACATTTTATTTGACTCAACATATCCAAAATATGATCATTTTCAGTATGTAATTAATATAAGGAAAACCAAGAAGATGCGTTACGTCCCCTTTTCCTGTTCTAAACCAGCGTGTCTGACACTCGTGGGACATCTCAAGCTGGACCCGAAGCTGCCCAGGGCCCGGGCCCTGCAGTGGAAGCCCAGCTCTTGGGGCTCCTGCTGGCCCACCGAGTGTCCTGGCCCCTCATCCTTCCCACGTCTGTGCCTCTGGCCACGCAGCCCCCTACCTGTGGGAGCCCCATCCTGTCCTCTGAGCAGGGCATGTGCGGCCCCTCCTCAGAGCCTTCTCGAAGCCGCCACAGGGGGCGGCGCAGCCCCCAAAGCCGGACCTCCCCTCAGGAAGCTCCTGGAGGAGGGCAGCCCTTGGGACTTGCCCTCTCCCCCCCAGCACAGGCCAGGGCCCAGCGGGAGGGCAGCCCCTCAGGACCGCGTGCATAGCCCACACGCGTCTCCGAGGGTCCCAGGGGCAGGAGCATTCCTGGGCCCGGGGTTGGGCGAGGGCGTCCCGGGGCCCAGTAGGAGGGCAGCCCCTCAGGACCACATGCATTATCGGGTCCAGGGTTGGGCGGGGGCCTCCCAGGTCCCAGCGGGGAGGTACCTGGGTTGGACTGCATGTTGATGTTGGCCCGAGACACATAGTTGCCAATGGCGCCTTGCCCCTGCAGGGGCACACTCTGCGAGGCGGGTCCTGAGTGACTGTAGCCAGGCCCCGTGCCATGGCCGCTGCCCGACATGCTCATGGAGGTGGTAGGCAGAGTGCTCTGTGCCGTCTGCTGCATGGACACGTGGTTCGGACCTGTGGGAGGGACGGGGAGAGGGGCCTTAAGCCCTTCTAAGACCACCAGTGACAGCAGGCCTGGCCTTGCTGCTGGACACGAGTTTCCTGCAAGTGATCGTGGGGAGGGAGGCCGACCACGCTGATACCCCTACGAATGGAGTGATTAATAAAGAAATAGACACACAGGCTGACAGTGCAGAAGGTGAGTCACGTACTCATTGTTATATTGTTACTAACAGTTCCCAACAGCTATTAACAGTTCTCCTGCAAAGACCAGAGCATTTCCCTTCCTGTTCAAAAATCCATGTGGATCCCCGCCCCTTGATCTGAAGTGGCCATACTTAGTGTCAAAGCAGAGTAAGGATCCGGAACAAGGGCGTCATTCTCTCTGCACGTTACCCCCGTGCATGTGCGCCTGGGCATGGCAGCCGACCTGGGGCCAGGACCCCCGGGAGGAGAGGGGTCTCCCAAGCTCAGCCCTGAAGGCGCGGGGTACCTCACGAGGCAGCCACCCATTCGGGAGCCTGCACTGGTGACCTTATTGCCAAGAACCAACCCCAAACCCAAGGCCCAGCCCGCAAGAGCTCAGGGTCACTCACCATTGCCGATCTGGCCCTGCAAGAGGGAGGATGCGGGCAGGCCTGTGCCGATGGCGTCGCTGAGGCTGCCCTGGGAGTGCAGGCCCTGGCTGGAGCCGCTCTGGGACAGCGCTCCGGGGCCCAGGTTCATGTTCTGGGTTGGCGGCTGCGGGCGATAGGAAGGTTACGGGGAGCATGGTTAACACAGAGAACAACCAGCAGAAGCCACGAGACAGGAGTCGCCAGGAAAGGTATGTAGTGGGGAATCTCACAGCCGCCTGGCAGATGTCTAACCAACGGCGCTCTCACGTGGCCGGGTGACCGAGGACAACCGGGCCGAGTAGCTCAAGCCAAGACGGAGACGCTACGCCAAGCGTTCTGCGTAAACATTCAGAACTTAAACAAGTACCGAGCTTATCAAGATACACTTGGAGCTTCAAAGCTGGGCCCCCTTCCCTGGGATTCAGGGAACTGCTTCACCAGCCCACAAGGCGGCAGCCACCTCATTGCTCCACACCACTTCCTACCCCTCTCGAACTCAGCTGGCCAGGCGTCTCTGTGTCCCTCCGCTCCCAAAGCCCCAGGGCCTTTGCACAGGTGGTCCTGTGCCTCAGTACTGCATTCCCAGGCACTCCTCCTGTGTGGGTCCTCACCCTCCTCCCCTGTCCACCCCTACGTCCACCCCTCATCACAGGACATATCAGGGACACAGGGACTGCAAGTACCCTCCCAGCATCCCCGTCTCCCAGATCGAGACCAAACAGCAGCTCCGAAGGTCTAGACACAGACGCTGTTAACATCTGGCCAGGAAAAGGATCTTTCCAGCAGGATCTGCTGTGCCTCAAGGGTGAGGAACCCAGTTCGACAGCCCAATCAAAGTTGGCTTAACATTTTTACTAGCAAAACACATCCTGGTGTTCAAGATGGGGACCAAGGGGCCTTGGGAAGTGAGCCTTCCTGCGTCATGTTAGGCCTGGAAACTGCCCGCCTAGCAGGGTCAACACGGACCAGTCCACCTCGAGGCTGCGCCTGCCCCTCACCTCGAAGGAGGCCGAGGCTGCCGCGGGTCTTGCCTTTGCAGCAGTAATTTAATTTGAGGAGAATGCGTTTTAAAGTCAAATAGAAAATGTTTGTATTAATATTTGAAGCAGTTTTTTTAAGTTTTGTTGTTGGACCAAAGTAGCGCAAGCTCATGGGTCATAACTTTTCAAATCACTCAGAAGGGCTGAGAATGAAAAGCAAGAAACCCCCGTGCCACTTCCCCTTGTCCCCAGATCGGCTTCCCACCATTTCTAGGTCTGGCTCCTCTGGGGTCACTCATCTCCCTTTGCTAAAGAAGCCAATGGCATGATTCTGGCCAGTCCACTTCAGAAACGTCCGCCTGACCTGATGTGAGGACCTGCCCCGCCCCGGTCTCAGGCTCCTGTCCCCTCTGCTCCCTGCACCGGCCGTCTGAGGCTGTGCCTGACTGTGGTGGGCAATGGTGGGGAGTCCCCCCACGCGCAGACACTCACGGCGGGGAGCAGGGACTGCATGTTCTGGTTGGAGTCTGCGATCGTGGCCAGGTAGACCAGGTTCCGGTGCAGGATCTGCTGGTACCTGCGGGCAAGGGGCACACAGTGAGGCGGCGGAGCCCGCGGCCCATCCGAAGCAGTAGTTTATCCGGACAGCCTTGCCCTGCAGCCAAGCCCCGGGGACTGTGAAGGCAGCAGAGCACCCTGTGGGCCAGGACGGGGCTAGGCAGGGAGTGGGATCCCGTTCGATGACAAAATGCTGGAAAGACCCCGAGGTGGCAGCCAAGGGGGAGGTGCCACCCAATCTGTTCAGAGAATGGAGGTGGGGGTGGGTCACGAGGAGGCAGGGGCCTGAGGGGGATGCAGGAGGGGATGCCAGGGGACCAGCCCTCCTCAGGCTCACTCTGACACCAAGATAACTTGATACCCCAGCCCCATGAAGAGGTGCTCGCAGGACACGGGAAAGCTCAGTTTAACACAGGAACACCTCTGGGAGGGGTGGCGGCCAGCTCGAGCACCTCCTATCTGTCTGGCCCTGGGAGGCGTCACATGAGGTCCTACCTAGAGGAGCTCTCTGTCCCCCTGGTGCATCCACAACCACGGTCTGGCCTGGGCCTTCTGGCTTCCCCAGCAGGCCTCTCCTCCCACACTTCCACTGCCCCCCAAACTTTCCCCTGTCTCCTTGGGGAGTGACCTGGGGGGAGTAGGCCACCCTCCAAAGGGTGACTCTTAGTGGCCTAGATGACCACTGCAGCTGGACTCGCTGAAGCCACTCAGCGCCGCCCAAGGAGACTGGGGGTGGGGGTGGGGGCACGTACTGGGCGCACTCGGCTGTCTTGCCCTTGCTCTGGTGGTCCAGGATGCACTGGATCAGATGGTGGTTCTCGTCCAGCATCTGCAGGAGAAGCAGACGTGAGTGCGGGGCACGCACGCGCCTGCCAGAGTCCTGCTGGGGTCAGAGGGCACCTGCTCGAGGCACTCACCAGCCGTGTGACAGTATCTGTCACTCTCTATGTACAAACTGTCACTCTCACATGCAACCTCAGCCAGTGGGACCAGGCACTTTCCACACTGCTGTGCTAAGCACACAGCCCTCGGGGGCCAGGGTCAATACTCCAACCCCGCAGGCAGCTCCCAGCCTCTCTCACCCCACAAATGAAAACCCACAGCCTGCAGGACCCAATTTTCTGGCCCCTTGACCACAGTGTATCTGTCCAGCTAGGGGGGGCCAAGAGTCGACAGCAGGGACGCCGGGACCCCCGAGCCCTGGTCTGGAGGGTGTGAGATCCGCAATCACGGACACTCTTGGGGGAGGCAGCTCACATCCCTGGAGAGCCACCTCTTTGGGACGGCCACCTGGGATGGCCAGGGGAGACCCAGGATGAGGTGATGGAAGAAGCAGGAGAGAGGAAGGCCCGACGGGAGCACAGGAAGGCTTGCGAGGAGAGCTGCGGCAGAAGCCACGCTGGCAGCACACAGCACAAGACCAGGCAGCCGTGGCCAGCCTACCCAGTGGGCCCAGGGTCTGGTCAGCAGGGGACGGCTAGGGGGACACAGTGTGAGCCATTCCCCACGTGGACGTGAAGAGGTGGAGAAGCGTCCGGCTCATTCACTGCCTGTTCATGTGGGCAGCACCCCGCTTTGCAGGGAGGGGCAGAATTGGGCCCACCGCAAATGCTGCTTTCCATAAAAAGGCCTTTCCTCAGAAACTCTTACCAAAGGAAAAATCTGTGCTTTTCGTCTCCACCAAATTGTGCCCACTCATCTGGGCCCAGGAGGTTCCCCCGGGCAGGTTCAGCTCTGCAGGCCCCCGAGAAGGCGGAGGGGCCCACCCACCTGCCACTGTGCAGGTGACCCAGCACACTGCCCTGAGGGCCCGTAACGGTGCTCTGACCTCAGGGTGCCACTCCTTCGGAGCCCTGGGCCCAAACTCGGCCACAGAGAGGAGAGGAAGGCACAGAGGGTCGGGCCACACCACACAGCAGGGCAGAGTCCACCCCGAGCCCTGCAGAGCCACTGCCCTGGCTCAGCTTCACCCTCGGCCTGGCCTCTGCGACTTCAGGGTTGGTTTCTCCTGCTCAGTTTCTACGTTACAGCTTCCTCCTCTCTATGCTTTCCCGTTTCTCCCCACTGTGGAGATGACGCCCCAAGTTCAGCAATTCCCACCCTGGCCATGGAGCCGGCCCTGGACGGGGAAACCACCAGGGGGCGCTGTGGGCCAGGAGCTGCCCCTGGAGCTCACCTCGGGGCATGAGGGCAATTCAACACACCAGGACCCGGCATTCGTGCCACTGGCACATCGAGACTTTCTCCAGATGAATTAAGAAAGGAAACAACTGCAAACGACGGTCCCCCTATCCCTCTGAGAGCCACCCTTATATAAGGCTTTACGGCTTCAACTCCTGGACTTGGAAGTCCACGGCAAGAATTCTCTCCCAAGGACACACGCTGCATACTAAAACGTTTCATACACAGATGTCCGTCTCAGTACTGTTCACAACAGCTCAAAGACGGGGGCAAGCTAAGCAGTCAATGACAGGATTAAGCAAATTACGGTGGGACCGTTTGGTGAGATGTCAGCCAGCCCATAGAAACGTTTTCGTAGTTTTTATAAGCATGAGATGTTACACTGTTAGGATGGAGGCTTTTTTAGAAAGCAGGGTACAGAGTATCATCTCAGTTAAGTTAAAGCACGCAGAAAACAGGCCAGGACCCATCAGGTGAAAGATGGCGGACGGGAAGCGTGCCGCGCTCCGAGCCCTCACAGGCCCGGCAGGTGGTGACCGATGGAGGCGGGAACCGCTCACGAGGACAAAGATAAGAGGACTGCAAGAGCAGCACCAGCAGCTGGATTCTAGAAGTGCAAAGCAAACGGATGAGTGAGAACTGAACTGGCAGACGCCAGGGGGCTGGATGTGGCACTGAGCCACACTCGGGAGCCCACAGGGCTCGGGAAGGCTGAGATCCCGGGCCCTCCCCATGGCTACCTGGCCGGGGACAGGGAAGGGGGCGCGGGGCAGAGGGGCAAGGTGGCTCGACGGAAAACAACCAGCCTGGGAGGAAAGCGCTAGAACACTGAAGGCAGGAGAACACCTCCAGGTGAAGACAAAGACCAAGTTGGCCCATCACCTGGTGTCCCCTACCCTCGGTATCCTAGTCCTAAACACGAGGGCACAGCTGAGCCGCACCAGTGTTCGTGGGAAGCCTGTAATTGAGACAGACCAAAACCAGCCTCAGAGGCCGAAAGCTGGAGGAGATGAGCACTACGCAAGAAGGAAACTTAAAAAACAAGAAGAAAAAACCCACAACTATTACTAATATCTTCAAAAGATAATACGTTATCGTATCCATAGAAAAAGGGTGCTATTAAAAACAACAAAAAAGAGCTCTTGGATAGTTACAATATACTGACCAAAGCAAAAAAACAACAGAAGTGTTGGAATACAAAGTTAAAGAAAATTCCTAGAAAGCATATCAGAAAGATCAAGGTAGAAAAAAACATAATGAAATTAGAAGAACGATCCAAGTGGCCAAAAACAGTTCTTCCATAACTTCCAGAAAGACAGAAAACACAGGGAGAAAATCATTCCTGAAGAGAGATGACCTGATCCTGAGGTAGACCTCTGCAGGAGCAATGACCCAATCCCAAAGGAGACCTACAGGCGAGAGAGGCCCTGATCCTGAGGGAGACTTCCTGAGGAGTGATGACCCAATGCTGAGGGGAGACTTCCTCTGGAGCAGTTACCTGATCCCAAGGGTAGACTTCTAGAGGAAAAATAACCTAATCTCAAGGGAGACTTCCTGAGGAGAGACGATCTGATCTGAGGAGGACTACCTGAGGAGAGATGACCTGATCTGAGGAGGACTACCTGAGGAGAGACGACGTGATCCTGAGGGAGACCACCTGAGGACAAATGACCCAATCCTGAGGGAGACTTCCTGAGGAGAGAGAATTTGATCCTGAGAGGAGACATCCTGTGGAGCAATTACCTAATCCTAATCTTGAGGAGAGATGACCCAATCCTGGGAGACTTCCTGAGGAGAGATGACCTGATCTTCAGGGGAGACTTCTTGAGGAGAGATCCTGAGGGGAGACTTCCTAAGGAGTGATGACCTGATCCTGAGAGGGACTTCCCGAGAGATGACTCAATCCTGAGGGAGACTTCCTGAAGAGAGATGACTTGATCCTGAGGAGAGACTTCCTGATAAGATATGATCTGATCTTGAGGAGAGACTTCCTGAGGAGAGAAGATTGATTCTGAGGAGAGACTTCTTGAGGAGCGATGACCTGATCTCAAGGGAGACTTCCTGAGGAGACATGACTTGATCCTGAGGGAGACCACCTGAGGAGTGATGACCTGATCCCGAGGGAAGACTTCCTGTAGAGAAATGAACTGATTCTGAGGGGAGACTTCCTAAGGAGAAATGACCTGGTCCTGAGGGAGACTTCCCGAGGAGAGAGGACCTGATGCTGAGGGAAACTTCCTCAGGAGTGAAGATCTGATCCTGATGGGAAACTTCCTGAAGAGATATGACTCGATCCTGAGAGGAGACTTCCTTAAGAGAGATGACCCGATCCTGAGGGAAACTTCCACAGGAGAAATGTCTCGATCTCAAGGGAGACTTTCTGAGGAGAGATGACTTGATCCTGAGGGAGACCACCTGAGGAGTGATGACCTGATCCTGAAGGGAGACTTCCTGTGGAAAAATGATCTGGTCTCAAGGGAGACTTCCTAAAGAGAGATGACCTGGCCCTGAGGGAGACTTCTAGAGATTATCTGATCCTAAGGGAGTCTTCTGTGTATACAATGACTTGATCCTGAGGGAGACTTCCAGAGGAAACATGACCATATCTCAAGGTAGACTTTGTGAGAAGGTGACCAATACCAAGGGAAGACTTTCTTTTTTGAAGATTAGCCCTGAGCTAACATCAGCCGCCAATCCTCCTTTTTGCTGAGTAAGACTGGCCCTGAGCTAACATCTGTGCCCATCTTCCTCTATTTTACATGTGGGACTTCCGCCACAGCATGGCTTGAAAAGTGTGCATGGGCCTGCGCCTGGGATCTCAACTGGCAAACCCCAGGTTACTGAGGCACAGCGCGCAAACTTAACAGCTATGCCACTGGGCTGGCCCAAGGGAAGACCTTCTGAGGGGAGACTCTGTAGGAACAATGACCTGATCATAAGGTAAACTTCCTGAGGAGAGCGAATCTGATCCTGAGAGAGACTTCCTGTGGAATGATGACTCGATCCTGAGGGGAGTCTTCTATAGGGGAGATAATCCGATCCTGAGGGAGAGACTTCCTCAGTAGAGATGACCCACCCCTGAAGGAGACATCCTGAGGTGCAATAACCTGATCTCGAGGGAGACTTCTCTCCCAAATTCTCGTCAGCCAAAACACAGACTAAGTGTGAGGGTAAAACGAACATACATTCTGAACACAATTTAGGAAAATGCGTCTGCCACCCAGATGACCCACATTCTTCAAAAATGTCAAAATCTTAAAGAAAAAGAAGACAAAAGAACCGATCCTTACATGGGAAACTAAACCTATGTGACTTGGAGATTTCTTTTGCTATAAAGTACACATTGACAAAACGGGTAATCGGAATTAGGTCTGCAGGTCAGGTAACAGTACTGTATCAATATTAGCTCCCTGATTTCAATCGTTGTACTGTGGTTATAATGTCTTTGTTGTAAGGAAAGTCATGCTTGAGTATTTGAGAGTAAAGGGGTATTATATCTGCAACTCACTCTCAAATGGTTCAGGACATGATAAGACGTAGGCAGAGGGCAGGGGGGCAGGAGAGGAGAAGAGAGCAAATGAGGCAATATGTTAAAATTTGGGGAATCGGGATGAAGAGAATATGGGAATTTTTTTAAAGCTTCACATCCCATACACCTCTTCTCAGGAAGCTTTACAAAAGGATGCAGTCCACCAAAACAAGGGAGCAAATATCAAAATGGGAAAACCTGAGACCCAACACAGGAGAAGCCAAAAAATCTGGGACAGTGGTGGAGGGAGAACCAAGGAGGCCCAAAAAGAGTGGCCGCAAGACAATGAACCTGACAGAACACCTGTGCTGAGGCGGTTTCCATGGTTGGAACAGAGTCTGGGATAAACCAGTGAAAAGTGATTAAAAAGAAGGAGAGATTACCAACTCCAGGGAAAACAAAGGGCGGGGCAGGAAAAGTGACCATATGATCCTGCGTGGAAGGCCATTTATACAGGCAGGACAACGTCAACACCAGATATGGATCTAATTCCAAGCAGAAGGAAGCCACTCTGGGGGAACAGGGAGCAGGGAGTGCAGGCGTGTGGTGAGGAGGGGTGTGTGAAAGAGTGAAATCCCCATTTTCCATGGTCATCAGGTGAGACCAACAGATGTTCCAGCCTGAATATGTGTGTCCCCCGCCAAACTCCTATGTTGAAGGCCTAACTTCCACTACGATGGCATTAGGAGCTGGGCCCTTTGGGAGGTAATTAGGGTTAGATGAGGTCAGGAGGGTGGAGCGCCCATGATGGGATCAGTGTCCTTACAGGAAGAGGAAGACACCAGAGCCCTCTCCCCCTCTCCACCATGGAAGGTCACAGCGAGAAGGTGGCCACCTGCAAGCCAGAAGCAGGTCCTCACCAAGAATCGAACCTCCTGGTACCTTGATCTCGGACTTCCAGCTTCCAGAACTGTGAGAAATAAATCTGTGTGTTTAAGCCCCGCAGTCTATGGTATTTTGTTACAGCAGCTGGAGCTAAGAAAACAGACAATGCGTAAAACTAAAAATGCTCAAGAAGCAGCCACTTGGTTTAGTAATGAGGGTGCTGCTGGGAAGTGGGAAACAGAGCGTGGGCTGAAAGAATTACTCCTCATTTTTAACACAAGCCCCACAGAACTGACTACGCGCAGTGTGGCTTTGAGGAGTATAAAATCTAACCTAACAACAAGAAGCCAAGTGACAGGAGAGAAACGCTGGCTCTCCCTAGGTCAGAGATTATGGATAGAGAATTCACTCCCTTTACGCATTTGCATTTATGACAATTTCTAAGATAGGCATGTCATTGTTCAAAAAAGTGATTTTAAAGATGCCTGAAGGGAGTCAGGGAGTGCCTGAGTTGGGCAGGTCCAGGCCTCATCTGACTCTTCTCTACCTAGAGTGTGTCTAAAAACGTGCCCGTAACACAAAGTTGAAAAATAAAGAAACCACTTACGCCGACTGGAGGATTAAAGATCTCGTTCTCCGTGTCTACTGCTGTCTTCTCTCGACACCGGGCTCCTAGGCTTTCTCACCAGCAGTTTTGCATTTTCCTGCATCAGAAGGCACGCCCCTCACACTCGGCTCTCTTGGGAAGGCTGGTTTTCTACAGGTTCAGGGGTGACTCGTGCAGGCAAACATCACAGAGAAGGGAGTTTGAGACTGGTGAAGTGTGCGGGCTGAAACCCACATGCCAGGTGTGGCCCATGGCCTCCCGAGGAGAGGACGCTGGGGACAGAGAACTGTGAAGGTGGCACCACCACCTGGAGGAACCAGAGGCGGGCATCAAGGGCCATGCTGGCGAGTGGCAGTGAGCTCCCCACCTCTGCAGGCCCGTCTGAGGCCTTGGTGGGCATGACAGGGAGCAGGTGAGACCATGCTCTTGCTCACAGTGGAGTGGCAGCAGTTGGTCAGAGTTGGGCAGAGACCAATGTGAGCACACATCTGCTTGGTGCCATATGGCAGCAGTGTGTCAAATGTGATCTCGGCAGCAGGCGCCCGGGGAGGCACCTGGAGATGACATGCGAGCTGGAGCTCGAAAGCTGCCCAGAAGCGCACAGGTGAAGATGGGAGAAAGGGTAGCCCAGGTAGAGGGCGCAGCGCGTGCAAAGGCATGGTGGAGCAGGGCACGACCAGGAACGGAGACAAGTGCCGGGAGCTGGAGACGAGGCTGTGGAGTGCCAGAGCGGAGGACCGTGGGGTAGCTGGGGATGGCAGTCCTGTGGCCAGTGAAGTGAGGGGGACTTTCTCAACCACAGCCTGGGCTGACTGCAGAGGCTGACGGGACCAAGGTCACGATGCACGTGGGCACGTCTGTTTCACGCTGCTGCATGACAAAGCTGCCCACCCGCTGTAGTTACAACAACCATTTCCTAGTTCTCATGATCCTGGGCTGTCTGGGCGAGTCTGCTGCTGGTCTCACGTGGGCTCACCACTGGAGTCGGTGGGGTGCTGACCTTGTGGGAAAGCTGGGGGGCCTGTGCCTCTTTCTCCATGTGGTCATCCTGGTGGTCTCAGGGCTCCCAGGGGGCAGCCCCCGTGCACAAGCACTTATCAAGCCTCTGTTGTGTCACATTGGCTGATGTCCCAGTGGTCAGAGTGTCACGAAGCCAAGCCCAGCGTCCACGTGGGAGCAGGAACACGGAGCACAGAGGTGAGAGATGTCACTCCCGTCTCCGTAACAAGCTACCACGCAGGCTTTACAAAGGCTTGGGATTGGCTGTGAGGGAATCGACGAGCAACAGGCTCGGAGGGCCGGGGCACGCTTCCCACGGACATCCCACAGTGAGAACACGTAGGCCAAGAGGCAGGGCTGGCACAGGGGACAGGCCTGGAACTGCTCAGGCCACACGGGCAGTCCTGACTGGGTGGGGAAGGATGACAGAGACTGGGAAAGGGGAGGGACTGGGGGTCCCAGAGCCCACAAAGAGAGTAGGGGACAGGGGCTGGGGCCACTGGGTAAAGGCGGGTGAGGATCTCTGAAGAGTGAGCAGACCCCATGACAAGCCGGGTGTGGCCCTGGAAGGGGGGCACAGAGAGATCTGGGAGTTCGAGGCTCACTGCTCACGGGGGGCTCAGGTCACCCCACAATGGGCAGGGCAGAAAGACCCGTCACAATGGCCTCGTGGCTGTTCTTTTAATTAAGAAAGATTTGTTGCTTTCTGTCTAAAGGGGAAGAGGCTCACGGGCGTGCTGAAGTTCAGGTAGCCCCAAGTGAGCGGTGGGCCTCGTGCCGCCCACCCGAGGCCACCAGAGCTAGCCAACCCCTGCTCCTTCTGGACGCATCCCCCCTCACTGTGCAAACACATGGAGACGTTCCCTTCCCACTGGTCTACGTCGTGCCCTTTCCTCTCTGATGTCTTGGAGATGGTCCTGTATGGGTGCATAAAGATCCCACCTCACTGCTTCCTCAGCTCCAGAGAAATCCCATATGGTATTCGGTTGGTCTCCCATCTTCCACTTCTGCAAGGTGGCCGCGATGCATGCCCCACACAGGGGCAGACGCAGGTGCCAGATGAACTCCTGGGAGCAGCCTGAGGTGCAGAGGGATGAGCCCTGGCTACCTGGGCAGCTGGTTAAGCTTCACCAGAGGCTGAGCCAGTGCCCAGAAGCGCTAATGGAAGCCAACGACCCCTCTGAGCATGTACCCAACTGCAGAGTATGTGAATTAGGTGTGTGGGTTTCAAAAACCCAAACCTTACACACATGCAGTGTCCTTGGGAGGAGCTGGGCCTGCCTCTGGTCCAACCTCTGTGTTTGACACACACATCCAACTTCCAAAAACTCTCAGGACACTGTGAAACATACTTAACGTTACTGCAACAGGAAACACACTTTCATCTTCCTCAGGCCATGCAGGAGTCATTTCCCGTCTTCAGTGTTGGGGACACTTACAAACGTGTGACCACAGCACAGCAAAACCACTCTGCGCCTGTGAGAGCTCCTGCACTGGAGAGGGAGGTGCGCACCGCATTAAACCCGCCACGGCTGAACCCAGACAGCTACACTGTCTGCTTCACACAACTGTGGACCTGGAGACGGCTTCCTGCAGCTCAGAATGGAACCCTCACCTCCCTTTCAGAATGCTACTGACAAATTTTGGCCAAACGTCTGATCCAGAGGCTGAAGACAATCAGTTACAATGCTGAGCACCTTCCTGTGCCGGGCGACATTGTCTAACCACAAGATGGCCTGTGAGCTCACACGTCACCCTTATTTAAAACAAGGAAGCTGAGGCGCAGAAGGCTACGCTTGGCTATCAGCAGAACAAGAATTTGAGCCCAGGAAGCCCCCCAGCTCCATGGAGTCCCCATCCTTGACCCCAGGGCCCCTGACCCCACAGCGATCTCCAACTGAAGAGAAACATGAGGAGCCCACAGCAACTGGCACTCTGCACAGGAACCACCTGTTGGCCAAGGAGAAGGAGACCTCGTTACAGGAGCCCTCTCTGCATAGACATCTAGTACCTTCTCCCTCTTGACTCTTGTCCCATTCACACGGCAGGGTGCGCTTGAGGTGCACGCGTGGATCAGGCAGTCAAGACTAGCCCACCCTCCTTCCGGGTCCTGCAGGACTTAGGGACATCAGTGCTAGGCCCCCGCACTCCTGCATCTGGGCGGTTGGGCATGGCAGTTCTTCACTCGCAGCCACGGGGGCCCAGGGAAGCTGTCTTCTGACTCCAAGCACAGAGGAGCAGGTGCCCAGGCCCTGACCCCATGGCCGGGGAACAGCTTGGGGGCACAGGGCCAGAGCCAAGAGGAGAGAGCCAATGGGGACCCCTGTTAGCAAGTGCTGCCCCTCTCCCTGCCACCAGACCACACACACAGCTACTGCATGGAAGACAGACGCAGGTGCTGGACGAGGCAGGCGACTGCTTTAGAACGGAGAGGGGTAAGAGGGATGCAGGGTGGCCACCGCGCCTTATCCAGAGCTTCCTGGTCCTCCAGGCTGGAGGGGCTCCTGAGGGCTGGGCAGCAGGCAGGCAGCACACCTTCTTTGGAGTGTCCAGCAGGAGGGCTCTTGCCAGGTTTTACTGGGCAGAGGGGACAGAGGCCTGGGTGTGGCTGTTCCCTCCTGGAAGACGTGCTGCCCTGCCTGCAGGGGCTGCAGCTGGAGCCTCTGCAGTGCTCAGGTCCAAGGGCGCTCCAGTGACTTGCGGAGCGGTGCCCTCACTGGTCAGCATTTCAAGACACACAAGTCGACAAAGAAGCCACCAAGAGCTGGCACAGAGCACCCCAGCCCCAGCGTCTCCTGCCGCTCTGCGGGGGCCCGTCCTCACCCCTCCCCAGGGCTGGCCCCCAGGACCGGAGTGAGGGGACACGGCCCCTTCCCATCCCTAGGGATCCTTCCCCGGGGCCTCTGCTCACTGGGGAGAAGACACCTTCAGTAATAACTGCCTAAAAGGATCAAGTGGCCCCCAAGCCATTTGCAGTGGCAGAGACAGCTTTAATTTTAAAATGGCCAATTTGCCTTCCTTCCCAAATCAGCCCACGTTCTTTAAGACAAGGAGCTCCAGGCCTGAGAGAGCAGAGGGCACCCACCCCCCACCCAGATGGCCAGCCCTCACCCCTGTGCCCCTCACCCTCCTGCCCCTGGGCACGGAGGACAGTGCGGCGAGGCTGGTCCGGCTTCGGCCACTCCCTGGCTCTCGGACTCAGCACGGCACCCACCCTCACTGGTCTCACTTTCCTAAACTAGACGCAGATGCCCACCTGCCTATCAGCTCCGCCCACTCCCACCGAGCTCGTCTTCCTGGCACAAAGTACTGGGGGTAAGAGGGACGAGACACCATTCCCACCCTCCACCCAAGGAAGCAAATTAATACCAACAACAAACAGTAACAACAGAACTTACATTTATTAAGCAACTACAATGTGCCAAGCAGCAAGGAACCAAGTGCATGCCAGCCAAAGCCAACACCCAGGGACTCCCTCCAATGTGCCCAAGCGCAGCCTCACGGTCCATGGAGATGGCCGCAGCGCCCCCCCCCCCCCCAATGGCGTTGGGAGCACAGAGCTGGGTGGCCAGGATTCCCTGGTCCCAAACCAGGGGACAGCGGCACGCGGCAGGTTGCAGCCTGCAGGCCAGCTCGCCAGGTACAAGGGCCACTGGATTCTGCTGGCACACTACCCACCTCCACCTCAGAGTCCCCAGCACAGTCACATCCCCTGTGGGTCTCAGCAAAACGCAGTTCCACCTGTGCCTCAACCCACACTAAAACTGTGCTTGGCCACCGCAGGCTCCACTGCCCAGCATGCGGCCCAGGCTCCCAGGGCAGGCCGGCTCTCCCTGCCCTCCCAGCGCTGGTCCCCGTACCTGCTCCATGCAGACCACAGGAGGACCAGCGGTGACTCCCTCCATCTTCCAGACCCTTCCCACCTCTGCTCCTTGGTTCTCCTTGTCTGGAATACCCCTCCCCATGCATCCTCTGTCACAGGTTGAATTGTGTCCCTCAAAACGGTATGTTCATGTCCTAACCCCAGTACCTGTCAATGTGACCTTATTTGGAAATAGGATCTTTGCAAATGGAACCAGGTTCAGATGAGGTCATACAGGGTTAGGGTGGGCCTTACATCCTATGACTGGTGTCCTTATGACAAGAGGGAAACTTGGACACAGAGACAGGCACAGAGGAGAAGCCACACGAAGACAGGGGCAGAGACTAGGGTGATGCGTCTAAAAGACAAGCAACACCAGGGACTGCCAGACCACTAGAGGCTCGGAGAAAGCAGGGAACACACCCTCCCCCACAACCCCAGGAAGCATCCAACCTGACAGCACCTTGATTTTGGACTTCTGGCCTCCAGAACTGTGAGAAAATAAATTTCTGCTATTTTAAAACACCCAGTTCGGGGTAATCTGTTACGACAGCCCCAGGAAATGAACCCATCTGCCTCTCCCAAACACTGCCCCTGACAGACCCAGCATCACAGAGGCCCCAAGATGTACTGGGCACTAACTGAGCCGAGCATTGTGCCAGGCTGGAGACACAGCAAAGAATAAATCAGTGGCATGCAAACTTGGGAGCCCAAGCAATGCATCAAGGTGCTACGCTCACCGCATGGCCACCGAGAGCACGAAGGAGGGCACATCCGAGTGGAGGCTCGAAGGCTGAGTAGGCGTTTGTCTGACAAATTCCTACCCAGATACACTCTAAGGACTCAGTGTACCTTTCCTGCTCTCACTATCAAGCAGGCTTCTGAGGCACCCCTGGCTTTTCTCAACGCTCTGAGCACGAGCACAGGCTGTGCACACAGCTCGTGCCCTTCTCAAACCGCCAGTAAAAGAGCCCTCGGTACGCATATTCACTGTGAGAACACCATGACGTGTCCACGGAGTGCTGGCCCCACCAGATCAAACCAGATGACAGCTAAACTGAGGACCGACCGGCTGTGAAGGGTCAGCAGGCCGGTGTTCTGCCCTGGGGTGCCGGCCGCAGGTCTCCCTCTTTCTGATCTGATGTTTGGGGGCAATGTTCTAACATTTGGGGAGCTTTAGTAGGGGCTGGGTGCAAAGTGCAAATAACTGGATAACCGTGAAGCCAAAGGCGGCTTCGGGAACAGTGATGTGCTCATCACACCTGAGCTCCAAAGGGCCCGGTGCCAAGAGACCCCTCGGACGGCCCACCAGTGCCTCTGAACCAAGCGCCTGACGCTCAGCCTAGCCCGGTGTCCCCAAACCAGGTGTCATGCTTACAGCAGACCCTGGAGCCGATGTCTAGATTCAACTCCTGGCACCACCACTTACCAGCAAGGCACTCAGCCTCCCTGTGCCTCAGTTTCCTTATCTACACAATGGGGACGACAGTAACTACCACGAGGAATTAAATGAGTTAACATCTGCAAAGCCCTTAGAACAGAACCTGGTATGCAGTAAGCACCACATGATGTTTACTAAACAAAAAAAGGTCCCACTTTTAAGTCTCTACGTCTGCTGCTCCTCAAATCATCTCTTTCCTGTTGAGTTTCCTGAGACACCTCATGTGTCAAAACCAGCCACAGCAAAGGCAGTCTCGAAACGGACAGGGGCCGAGCACAAGGCAGGTCGTCACAGTGAACGCCCCTGGGGAAACAGGCTCATAGGAACCAGGGCAAGCCCCCCAGGAATCCGGAGATTAGAAAAGAAATCACCGCAGCTACCAAACACGTGGAGAAAATTCAAACGAGACGGGCTAACACTGATCTTCTGAACTTGTCTTCTAAAGAGAAACCACAGGAAACTTAAAATCTCAATTCCCAAACTTAAGACTTTTGTTAAAGGTATCCCCAAACCCAAGTAAAAGTTATCTCTAGAAAACCACAAGGCCAAACTTAGAGAACTCGGGGAAAGGCTGGAAAGAGAAGCTGTAAAGTTGCTGTTAGGTGAGGAGGCGGCCGCCTGGTGTCACGCGGAAAAGCAACTTCGCTCGCGCACAAGAGCCTGGAAGCTTGGCCAGCAGGTCAAGCCCGAGGGGGTGCGCGCTCCCTAAAGGGCTGCAAGGCTTCTGGAACGCCGTCCCACACTTGGGACGCGCCCTTTGGTGCCTTAGAGTGCCAGCACCTTAGCAAGGCGACAGGCGTGGCCGGCTGCTGAGCCAGGGCCCGGGCGCTCCGTGCGCCCGGCGCTCCCTCCACTCGCCGCGCTGCACACAGGGGCCAGGGGCCGCCCGCCGCGCTGCGCCACCGCCTTCGCCTTCGCCAACCAGGCGGGTCCCCGCAGCCACCTGATCCCGCCGCCCCCGGCCTCAAAGGCTGTGGGTCCCCACTGCGCCCGGCACGGCCCGGGACTGTTCTCTGCTTGGCCCCGCGGACACCACGGCTCGGGCACCATCCCGCGGACACCACTCAGCAAACACCACCCCGTGGACACCACCCGGCGGACACCACCTCTCGGACACCATCCCGCGGGCGTCCGGCCCCGCCGCCCTGCGCCCCTGCCCGCGTCCCCGGCGCGCCCCCGACCAAGCTGGCGCAGGCTGGCCGCAGAGCGCGCGCGGGGCCCCGCCGGGGTCGCGGTCGGCGGCGGCGCCCCGGCTTTGTTCGCGTCCC
>NC_060278.1:110015786-110037609 GCF_021613505.1 Equus quagga | reverse complement strand
CCGGCCGCCGTTGGTTCGGCCTAGCCCCGCCCCGGCGCGCGCACGTCCGCCCGACGCCGCCTGACGCGCCGACGCCGCCATACGCCAGCGGCGCAATTGGCGGCGCCGGGGACGGGCGGGCGCGCGGCGCGGGCGCAGCGGCGTCGTGAATCGCGGGCCGCGCCGGCGGTGAGTGTGCGCTTTTCCCGGTCCGGCCGCGCCGCGCCGCTCGCTCCGCCGGCATGAGCTACGACCGCGCCATCACCGTCTTCTCGCCCGACGGCCACCTCTTCCAAGTGGAGTACGCGCAGGAGGCCGTGAAGAAGGGCTCGACCGCGGTGAGCGGCCCGCCGGCCGGGCCTGCGCGCCCCCGCGGAGGCTGGCGGAAGCGGGCCTGCCGGGGGCCTGGCTGGGGCGGCCGGGGTCTCAGCTGGGGGAGGCCGGGACGCGGGGCACGGCCTGAGCGGTCGTGGGCGCGGCTGTGGACAGAGTTGGGTGTCGGGGGGCTTGGCGTGGCCCTCGCTCCCGGCGGGCTGGGCCCGGGTGCGCCTTGCCGGCGACCTTCCCCCGAGTGGCCGCGCGGACGGCTTCCTCCGGGCCGTGGGGCGGCTTTGCTTGGATTGGCCTTTCGGGGTTCGCCCCGGGGCGCCAGTTGAGCGCAGAGAGGTCGGGACGTTGGTGTTCCTAGAGGAGACAGGGAGCGGGTTCGTTTGGGAACGGGTGTTGGCGCCTGCTTGCGCTCGTCACACGGGTTTTCGCGCAGGGCGAGCGTGGGCTCTGTTTGCTGGTGATTCGTGCCGGGTGCTTTGAAGACCAGCGAGGCCTGCGTCCGCGGTGCATCAGAGAGCCAGCTTCCTTTCTTTCAGCGTCTCTGGAGCGTGTGAGCGCCCGGGGTGACGGCCATCTTGGCGGGCCACCTTTGCCCCGGCCCCGGGAGCTCGGTGCGGCCGCGCTCAGGCGCCCGGGGCGAACGGAGGTGCGGGCGCGGCGCCGGGCGGCCCGGCTGGCTGCTCTGGCTACGAATGTTAAGCAAGCACGTGACTTAGGTGAACTGCGCCGGGACAGCTCCGGGTTAGGGGCCGTCCCCCACCAGGGAGAGCGGCTGTCCTCGAGGTCAGGTGGGCTTCGAGAACAAAGCGGGGCAGGTTCTCGGTGTCGGCCTGCCGCTCCCAGGGCGGGAGGCTGCTGACGGGCTCCCTCCTGGGCCTCGCTGCTCTGAGCGCTCCACTGCGTGGGCAGTGCGCCGTCCCATCGTCCCCTTGCCTGGGCGCCTGTACCTCTCAGTTCGACCACCGGTTGAAATTTAAATTCATGGTGTCTTTGAGACACTGTCAGTTTGCTTGTTGGTCACACTGTACGATAGTTTTAATTTTTATCTTCTGGTATTTCAGAGGTATGACAGGCAGAGAGAAGGCACACAGGATTCTGTGAATTTTGAACTGTTTCTCATTTTCTTGATCTGTTTTGAAACGAACGCCCCAAATCCATCGTGTGCCCTAACTCAGCTTAAAGAGACTGGAAGGGTCCTTGGCCCCCCTCCTCCCACCCGCAGGACTACCGTGGGCCAGCCCGGGTGGCTGGCTTTGCCTTGCACCCCTGGGCCTGGCTGCCTTTCCCTCGGGGAATTTTGAAGATGACGTATGACAGCATATGAGAAAGCTCCTTGAAATCTGAAACACTGCAGACCAGCGCTTCTTAACCCCGGGTGATTGTGCACCCCAGGGGGCAGTTGGCAACGTGTGGAGACATGTTTCCTTGTCCAGGATGGGGGAGAGGCACTACTGGCAGCTGGGGCTGGAGGCCGGGGTGACGTTAAAACGCCTTACAGTGCTTGGCACAGCCCTCTTTGACTCTAATCAAAGAATTCGCAGGCCCGAGTGGCCACCGTGCTGAGGCTGAGAAACTGCTGTAGACAAAGAGGGGATGTTGGTTTTCCAAATGATTGTCCCATTTGTCTGCTCCCGCCGTGATTGTGGAGTTCACTGGCCATTAGTGATTTTTCCCTGTTTCTAATACATCCCTCGGCCCTCTACGGTGTCAGCCATAAACAGAGAGCAGTTCACACTTGTAATACTTGACACAGTTGTTCACCTGGTGGCAAATCAGGCCTTCTCCACAGCTGTGCACACTGGTGTGCAATAGTGCAGGAGAAAGCGGGGCAGGGTGTAGTGTAATTTCACCACTACAGAAACGCTGCTTGAATGTTGGGCTCTCAGGCTTAAAGGCGCCATCCATTGGACTCTTGGATTTACTGGGTTGGATTGATAAATATACATATACACGTTTACTATATGGTAGTTAATTTTTAGTTGTATTATAATTGGAACTACCTATCAGTATTTTAAGCCACATGACTAGGCACCTAGGTCACGATACCTGAGCTAGCTCTGCTGTCAATACCCATGGTTTGCAGGGTGTGGTGCCCACAGCAGTGATCTGAGGAGTGGGGGGAGGGATGTGTGGGGGCTGCTATCCCTAGGGTATTCATGTCTGCTCTTAGTGCTCTGTGACTGGTGACAAACTCTCATGTCACTTTTTGGGGGGGGGGGGTGAGAAAGATTGGCCCTGAGGAAGATTGTTGCTGAGCTAACATCTATACCAGTCTTCCTCTGTTTTATATGTGAGATGTGGCCACAGCATGGCTTGATGAGCAGTACGTAGGTCCACACCCTGGATCTGAACCCATGAACCCTCTGCGGCCGAAGCGGAGGGTGTGAAATTAACCACTACACCACTGTGCTGGCCCCTAATGCCACTTTTTTTTTTTTTTTTGAGGAATATTAGGCCTGAGCTAACATCTGCTGCCAGTCCTCCTCTTTTTGCTGAGGAAGACTGGCCCTGAGCTAACATCCATGCTCATCTTTCTCTACTTTATATGTGGGACGCCTGCCACAGCATTGCTTGCCAAGCGGTACCATGTCAGCACCTGGGGTCCGAACCAGTGAACCCCGGGCCGCTGAAGCGGAATGTATGCACTTAACCGCTGCGCCACCAGGCCGGCCCCTAATGTCACTTTTTTAAGTGCTGTTGATTTTTATTGAAGGTTGGCGTTCGAGGAAAAGACATTGTTGTTCTTGGTGTGGAGAAGAAGTCAGTGGCCAAACTGCAGGATGAAAGAACCGTGCGGAAGATCTGTGCTCTGGATGACAATGTGTGCATGGCATTCGCAGGTAAGCCTGGGGCCGGTGCTGTTCCTCCGTGGCTCGGCAAAGACCTGAGCTTTGGAGGTTAGCCTAATGGGTGGGTTATTGAGAGACATGTGAACTGGGTGAGCTGAAATCATTTAAAAGAAGAGATTGGGGCCTTTAAGAAAAGGTTTGGCTATGGTTTGGTGGGGAGGGTCTCTCCTCCCCAGGTGGCTCCCCATGTGCTATCATTAGCACAGGGGCTAAATGAATAGACACCCCCAGGTTGAGGGGGCTGTGTTGTTGCCTCCACTGCGGCTGCCAGCCCGACGCTGGCTGTAGTCAGTCCAGAGAAGGGTACGGCTCTCAGCAGCTAACTGTGCCCAGGGTGTGGAGGGAGCTGGACAGCGCCTGCTGTCAGGGCGTGCAGTGTGTTTTCAGCACTTGCGTGGTTTACCTGTTACCTCCCTCGGTAGGTCCAGTTCAGGAAGATCCCAGTTCACCTAAACTGGAGATTCACTTGCGTTGTCAAAGGATTAGTGTGTTTAAATACGGTCCAACACACGCCGTTCCTTGTACACCCAACTTTCTCTGAGAAGCTCACAGAAGCTGATCGTTCCCCCGTTGTCACTCAGAATGACCTCAGTGCTGGGTTTCACAGGACTGGTTTTGGAATCTTTGCCAAAGGTTACTGCTGTCTGTGATTAGACTGGATGAGGTGTGGCTCAGGTGGGATCCTCTTTGCCATTGTTGCAGGCCTCACTGCCGACGCGAGGATAGTCATCAACAGGGCCCGGGTGGAGTGCCAGAGCCACCGGCTGACTGTGGAGGACCCAGTCACTGTGGAGTACATCACCCGCTACATTGCCAGTCTGAAGCAGGTGGGTGCCCACCTGCCCGTGACCACCTCTTGCTAGGAGCAGTCACTGCTTTGTCACGGAAGGTGTCCTACTATGGTACTGCGCGTGGATGTTAGCCTGCGTCACTAGGGGACTCAGAAAACTGCACCTGTTCCGTGCACAGTCCCATCTTTACTTGGACGTGTATAATTTACTATAGCTTGTCCATTTTGGCGGCATTGTTCTGTTCTCATTTGGTGACATGGCGCAGTCCAAATTCCTGTTTCTAGAGGGCAATGATAGAGTTTTTATCTTGCCACCACCAAGCAGTTGAAAGGGGGCTGAACCCTGTCCCCCAGTGAGATGCTAGTTGTCTTTAAACCCAACTGTAGCCAGAATGTGTATATGTCATCAAAATAATTCCACATAGCCTCACTTGGGCTCCATGGTGCAATTCTGGTCATAGGAGTGTCTTTTTCCAAGAATGAAAATACAGAAAAGAAAGGAGGAATGCTGAAAACTATTGGCTGATTTCATTTATCATTTGAATTGAAAATAACTGCGAGTGGTCTTAGTAGTTTCTTTTCATCCATCCACTCAAAGCAGAGCTCAGAATGTCACATGGATGTAACTTAGTGTGGGTTCTGTGGGGCCTTTGGGGCTACAAAGACAGTGTTAACGTGTTTCTTTTTCCGCCAGCGCTACACGCAGAGCAATGGGCGCAGGCCGTTTGGCATCTCCGCCCTCATTGTGGGTTTTGACTTTGATGGCACCCCCAGACTCTATCAGACTGATCCCTCGGGCACATACCATGCTTGGAAGGTGAGTCTGACAAAACAGAGGGGCTTGGGGCTTTAGAGGCCACTGGGAGGAACTGGGGCCTAGTCTTATAGATGCATGTGCACACACACACCACCTGTTTCTTCCACAACGCTCCTGCTGACAGGGACACAAAGAAGTCATTAAACATTGCTGTTTGGGAGAAAGTCAAAGGACAGTGAGGTGTAAGAATACACGGCCTACATATACGACAAACCCATAGCCAACATCATACTCAATGGGCAAAAACTGAACCCCATCCCCCTGAAAACAGGAACGAGACAAGGATGCCCTCTATCACCACTCTTATTTAACATAGTACTGGAGGTCCTGGCCAGAGCAATCAGGCAAGAAAAAGGAATAAAAGGAATCCAAATAGGGAGGGAAGAAGTGAAACTCTCGCTGTTTGCAGACGACATGATCTTATATATAGAAAACCCCAAAGAATCCATTGGAAAACTGTTAGAAGTAATCAACAACTACAGCAAAGTTGCAGGGTATAAAATCAATTTGCATAAATCAGTAGCATTTCTATACTCCAGTAATGAACCAACAGAAAAAGAACTCAAGAACACAATACCATTCACAATCGCAACAAAAAGAATAAAATACCTTGGGGTAAATTTAACTAAGGAAGTGAAGGACCTATATAATGAAAATTACAAGGCCTTTCTGAGAGAATTGGATGACAACATAAGGAGATGGAAAGACATTCCATGTACATGGATTGGAAGAATAAACATAGTTAAAATGTCCGTTCTACCTAAAGCAATCTACAGATTCAACGCCATCCCAATCAGAATCCCAATGACATTCTTTACAGAATTAGAACAAAGAACCCTAAAATTCATATGGGGCAACAAAAGACCCCGAATTTCTAAAGCAATCCTGAGAAAAAAAGAACAAAACGGGAGGCATCACAATCCCCGACTTCAAAACATACTACAAAGCTACAGTAATCAAAACAGCATGGTACTGGTACAAAAACAGGTGGACAGATCAATGGAACAGAATTGAAAGCCCAGAAATAAAACCACACATCTATGGACAGCTTATCTTTGACAAAGGAGCTGAGGGCATACAATGAAGAAAAGAAAGTCTTTTCAACAAATGGTGCTGGGAAAACTGGAAAGCCACATGTAAAACAATGAAAATTGACCATTCTTTTTCACCATTCACCAGAATAAACTCAAAATGGATTAAAGACCTAAAGGTGAGACCTGAAACCATGGAAGAAAACATAGGCAGTACACTCTTTGACATCAGTATTAAAAGGATCTTTTCGGACACCGTGCCTTCTCAGAGAAGGGAAACAATAGAAAGAATAAACAAATGGGACTTCATCAGATTAAAGAGCTTCTTCAAGGCAAATGAAAACAGGATTGAAACAAAAAAACAACCCACTAACTGGGAAAAAATATTTGCAAGTCGTATATCTGACAAAGGCTTAATATCCATAATATATAAAGAACTCTCGCAACTCAACAACAAAACATCAAACAACCCAATCAAAAAATGGGCAGGAGACATGAACAGACATTTCTCCAAAGAAGATATATGGATGGCCAATAGGCACATGAAAAGATGCTCATCATCCCTGATCATCAGGGAAATGCAAATCAAAACTACACTAAGATATCACCTTACACCCGTTAGAATGACAAAAATATCTAAAACTAATAGCAACAAATGTTGGAGAGGTTATGAAGAAAAAAGAACCCTCATACACTGCTGGTGGGAATGCAAACTGGTGCAGCCACTATGGAAAACAGTATGGAGATTCCTCAAAAAATTAAAAATAGAACTACCATACGATCCAGCCATCCCACTACTGGGTATTTATCCGAAGAGCTTGAAGTCAGCAATCCCAAAAGTCCTATGCACCCCAATGTTCATTGCAGCATTATTTACAATAGCCAAGACGTGGAAGCAACCTAAGTGTCCAGCAACAGACGAATGGATAAAGAAGATGTGGTACATATATACAATGGAATACTACTCAGCTGCAAAACAGAACAAAATCATTCCATTTGCAATAACATGGATGGACCTTGAGGGAATTATGTTCAGTGAAATAAGCCAGCGAGAGAAGGATAATCTGTGTATGACTCCACTCATATGAGGAATTTAAAATTATGGACTAAGAACAGTTTAGTGGATACCAGGGGAAAGGTGGGGTGGGGGGTGGGCACAAAGGGTGAAGTGGTGCACCTACAACATGACTGACAAACATTAATGTACAACTGAAATTTCACAAGATTGTAACCTATCAATAACTCAATAAAAAAAAAAAAAGGATACACGGCCTAAAGTAAAACTACCTGTGTGTCTTTCAATAATGAAATACAAGTAGAATCCCATCCTTGGTAAGAATCACACCAACTCCAAGTAGCCCTTTGTGAAAGCAAGCCATTGAGCAGGGCTGGGGCCCAGGCCCACTTCCCTCCAGACTGCCTCTTGCCACTGCACATGGGAGAGCGGCTGGGGCAGTGGCTGGCTGGCCTACATGGGTGGCTGTCTTCTCAGGCTGGCTCTGGATCGTCATGCCCTGCACTGTGTAACACACGTTTCTGTTTCAGGCCAATGCCATAGGCCGGGGTGCCAAGTCAGTGCGTGAATTTCTGGAGAAGAATTATACTGACGAAGCCATTGAAACAGACGATCTGACCATTAAGCTGGTTATCAAGGCCCTTCTGGAAGTAAGTTTGCATTTGAAATCTGGGCAAGATGGTGAAGTCACATCTGAGTGGTGGTTCTTGGGCTCGGCAAAATGGACAGCACAGAACTGGGTGACTGATGTGTGGGCAGCAAGGAAGGAGGGAGCGAGGGCACCAACAGTAATGCTGGGATACCTGAGGGCTTGCTGTGCTGGGCACCGCTCGGCACTTTGTCAGCTCCCTTATACGACTGAGGCAGTCAAGGCACCAAGAGGCATAAGCGGCTGCCCAAGAGCAAACAGCTCACAGCCGCCACTCAGCCTGGCTGCGGCTCGAGCTGCTGCTGGAGTCAGGCAGATGGAAAGAAAACTGGGAGTAATGCTCAGGAGTGGCGAGGGCTTGGGCTTTGTCAAGACCACGGAGGTGCTTGCAGGTGAAGCCCCAGAGGCTGAGGGGGTAGTTGGGGGGCCAGGCCGGAGTCCAGAGGTTGGAGCTCAGTGGTGGGAAAGGGGAGAGTTGTGAGCACGGCTACTGTGCAAGAAGGACCAGCGATTCGGCCCAAGTCTGACTGCCAGGAGACAGGCAGGGGGTGCAGGTGTCCCAGATGACTGCACATGACGTGCAGTTAGGACAAAAGCTTTGGGTGCTGGGACTTCTCGCCCCCTCTCCTCGTGTGGCAGTGCTGGGCTCGGGTGCACACACTGTCGTGAGTGGTGCTTGGAGACCTGTTTGGTCCCGAGGTGGGAGAGGCGTCTAATGTTCTCCTCTTCCCTCCAAGGTGGTTCAGTCCGGGGGCAAAAACATCGAACTTGCTGTCATGAGGCGAGATCAACCCCTCAAGGTAATCGCCAAGTCTGTTTGCTGTCTTTACCTGTGGAGAGTTCCCCAATCAGCAGGGGCAGTACAAGCTTAGGGGCCTTCTGCTGTGGTTCAGCACTGGGAAGGAGGCTCTCCACAAATGAGCCAAAAGGAAAGCATTCCAGTGTCGTCTCCATGGCTAAAGATGGTGCTCACGCGTGCTCCCGACACACTGAAGGGCTGTCAGCAACTGCAGATTTGCTTCTGCTTTTTAATAATCGCCTATGAAAATTTAGTGATTTGATAATCTGCTTTTTAATAGGCTCTGGCTGTTGTTAACTGGATCAGGCACACGTGGCCTTGTTTACTGTAGCGGCCGCTCTGAGGTGCAGTCTGGCCAGAGTCCAAGAGCTCCCCTCCCCACATGGGGTGCTGGTGCTCTGGGCACCTTGTTTGGCTTGGGGACTAACCATAAATTCTTTTTCTTTGGTAGATTTTAAATCCTGAAGAAATTGAGAAATATGTTGCTGAAATTGAAAAAGAAAAAGAGGAAAACGAAAAGAAGAAACAAAAGAAAGCATCATGATAACGAAATCTTGCTTGTATTGATTTTTAATTCAAATCATGGATGATTTTCAAAATGACGTGTAGGCATTTCCATTCCATTATCCGTACTGTCCAAGTGTCCTACAATAAACTACCATATTTTTTAACCTTTTTTTTAAGTGTGTGCGTCTTTTAGGTGTAATTACGATAGCTCTTTAGAACTTCCCTCACTTCTGGTCTCTGGTGCTCTCCTTGGTGTGAGCCTTCCGTTCTGCTGCTCATTGCCAGGCTCTAGGACAAGAAGCCACAGACTGAGGAGGGAGTCCTCCCTTGGCGTTTGTGGAAGGACTTTCAAGTCCAAGCAGTGTGCAAAGTGTGACGGGTGCTGTGCACAGCTGCAGTGGACAGGCACTCAAAATGGGTGCATAAACTCGGGTTCTTTCCTTTAGGGGTTCTAAACAGATGGACTGACTTTCGCTCCTCAGACACCCATTCAAGTCGTCTAACATGATGTGAAGGACACAAGCACAGACAGCACTCAGTTTAAGCCCTGAACTCAGAATTTGGCAGAACAGCAGCTATATTCCTGGATTTAGTAGATTAAGACTTAAGGTAGAATACATGAAGACGTTAAGACTTGGTGGCGGCACCCCCCGCTCGTGTGTGAGCCAGAAAGAGTGCTGTTAGCTTCCAGGCCAGCCGCAGTTTAAGGCACTGTCCTAAGGTTTGTCTTTACAGAAAAGTCCTCACCACCCCCTTTCCCTGCACAGCTTTACAAAGGGTTTTGGGTCCTCGGGCTGGCTGCCCCTGCCAACTATCAGGACTCCAGGCTCTGTTCTCTGCCTGTCTGCAGCCTCTCTTGCTCTGAGCTCTTGTTTAATGGCACATAGACATTTTTCCTCTAAAAAAGGAGTAAAGAGGCCCAGATATATTTTAACCTCAGCATAAAATGTCTAATTGTAAGGATGGTTGTCAGCATAAAACTTTCAAAGCAAGGTTAGTCACAGGTGGTAGACTGACCGGACTAGATTCTCTAGCAGAAAATACGTTTGCTAAGTTACCTAACGAGTTTAGAGTCTGCCCTGGCTACCTGCACCCAGTGTGTACACTATGCAAGAGTTTTTTTTGGTCAAGGACATTAGTTGCAAAAAGATGGAAGGTTACCAGGAATTTGTTGGGGTTCTGAAACTGATGGCTGGGCCGAGCATTACAGGCTGACTGCCTGCTGCCCAGTCCTGCTCTGGGCCTGAGTGAAGGGAGAAGTGACAACAGCTGACTGGAGGGGCCTTATCCTCTGAGACTGCTTTTAAAAAGTGATGTGGAGGGGCCGGGCCCGTAGCATGGTGGTTAAGTTAGGCACACTCCACTTCGGCAGCCCTGGGTCATGGGTTTGGATCCTAGGCATGGACTTACACCACTTGTCAGCTATGCTGTGGCAGTGTCCCACATAAAAAAGGAGGAAGACTGGCACAGATGTTAGCTCAGGGCTAATCTTCCTCAGCACAAAAAAGGCACCTGGAAATCCATTACAGTGAAATGACACTTCAAGTCTGAAAGCAACCAGGTCTTGCTTTTCCACATGGTCCTAGGGTCCAGCCCCATAACAGGTTCGAAGGCACTGAGAACATGGGAGTTCTGGGGAGCTTGGAAGCTGCAGTAAGGCAGCAAAGGGGCCACTTCTAAAGCACATTTATCTGTGAACTGAGTTTTTAAAACTAGTTTGTGTCCAAAGTGTCTGGAAAGCAGGGCCACTCATCCGAGGAGGGTGGCCCACGGTACACTTAGGCCTGGCTCCCTGCCCTTTACGCAGACCAGCCAGGTCAGTCTCACTGAAGAGCACCAAACGTTCCCCAGGTCCTCCCAGCCCCCTTCAGATGGGCACGTTAGACAGGATGTGATTTGCCAGCAAAATCAACAGGACTATTTACTTTCAGAGCGGATAAGAAAGTTTTAAAGGTTTGCATGTTTATTTATAATTCCAATTTACATTACTCCAACAGAGCAGCCCCACTGCTATGTTCTAATTCTTAGCCATTAAGTCCTACAAAAATAAACCCAAGCTTTTACAGTAACTTAATCAATACAGAACTAAGACCTTTATAGCTGTTGGAAGGGGTTTAGTTACCAAGGTGCTTATGTTCAACACAATGCCCTGTAAATCAGAGGGACGCATGCTTATACTAAAGGTCTGACCTATTGACTCATGCAACCAATTTATATTCCCTACCCTCCCTCCACCCACCTGTAAAACAAAAACACAGAACTATTTACAATTGAGAGGAAATACGCTCTCGGTCAACAGACCTTGCAAAAAAGACTGGCTCATTTCCAAGTGGATGAGACACCGAACAGAACAGTGTTCGGCCAGAGTCCAACACTGACTGGCCAGGGTCTGGGGCTGGCAGGGACAGAAAAGGAATGACGGATGCCACAGGGGAGCTTGTCCTGGCCTTGGACCCCCAACCCCAATTCCTATGGAAGCCAGGCTCCAAGTGACAGCTCCTAGTTCATGTTCAGGGCCCCTTCCCCTGCCTCCAGGTGTCCCCCCACCCCGCCAGCCCCCAACCTTGACCTTGCCACTCTGGACTCCGGATGTCAGGGTTGTCTGGTTTGCTTATACAACATGATCTGTGGGACACCCCACTTTCCCTGCCCTATCCCCACCCGCCCCCACACACCACCATGCTGGCTCTGCCCAGCTCCTGAGACCCCACCTGCAACAGCGGGGGTGCCAGGCCAGCAGCACAAGGGGCCAGCTGGGTTACAGAGATATGCTGGGCTGCTGCATTTGCCAAATGAGATTTGGTTCCACTTTAAAAGTCAAAGCTGTCAAAAAAAGTCACAAAGGGAGGATCAAGCTTTCTCTCTAGAAACTTTTCTGCCAAATACCAAAACCTTAGAATTAGGCTGTGCGCAACTAAAGAGGAAAGATAGGCCAAGATACCTCAGAGAGGTTACCCATGAATACTTCCCCCAAAACAAGTGGTTCTAACTCAGACCAGGTCCAAGTTCTGTTAAGTCCAAAACATTAGTAGTAATATGGGATTTTCCAAACTCAGTAAACAGTGACCCACGTCTCCCCCAGGAAGTGCAGCTTTTCCAATGTCCTTGTAGACACAGCTTCGTTTCTGTGCTGCTTCAAGCAGGAGCCTGTGAGAAGACGACGTGACACCAAGTGAATGCAGTCAGCACGTTTTGTTTAGGCCTAAGTTCATTCCCAGCAGAGGCCAGGCTCTGTGGACTCTGCTGAAGAACAGAAGTGGCTAGACCTCTGCACCACCCCCATGTCAGGCCAGGGCTTCCCAGACTTTCCCATCACAATCCACAATGGGGACAGGGAGGCAGCTCCAGGTCCCACCCACCAGGCTAGGGGCAGGTCGGCATTGGGCACACCCATAACACTGGGCACACCATCCAGAGCCTGATGGGCACACAAGTCACCAGGGTCCTTGTTAAAAATGCAGACTGAGTCAGCGCAGAGCCGTGCCCCTGGCTTGTCACGCACGATCCCCCACTTGCTGACTGCAAGCACCCAGCCCTCCTGCACCTAGAACCTCACTGTGACAACCCTGGGGCTGGGCCCCTCCCCAGAGATTCAGGGTCAGTTGGCCTGGGTTGGGGCTGGCTCTGGTCCCGCCATCCCTAAGAGCCCCCGGTGATTCAGAGGGTCAAGGCCTCAGTTTGGCCTTGATGCCTCGAGGCGTCTCTTCCTGAAGCCAGACCCAGCCACTGCCTGACTCCTAAGTTCTTTCTGAAGAGGCTTCCTACCCAGGTGCTCCTGTCCCAGTGACCTCCCACCAAGGGATCCAGAAGCTTCCCCACTCACCTTTGGCTGCATCCTCACACCCTGCCAGTCCCAGCTCTGTGGGAAGTTGGGTTGCGACGGGTAGTACCATTGCCCCTGCCCCCTCGAAATCCACCCCGGAAACTACGGCCACGAAGAAACCTTCCTGACACCCCAAAGGTCTCCGTGTTGAGCTTCCTCTCTTCAGCCCACGTGGTCCGCCTGGAACTGAACCACAGACAAGGTGCGTGAGACTGACTGCAGCAAGCACTGACTCTCAGCTTCCTGAGCCCGGCCTCAGCCTCCTACAGCCCGGGAGGAAGGACGGAAAGAGGGACGGTTGGTTACTGTGTTACTGGAGCCATTAGAGGGGGTGACCCAGCGAGGACGCTGGGGCCTGAGACCCAGACTGCAGGTGTGCCCAGCCACATTTCCAACCAGGTGTGCTTGTCACCAGACTGGGCTGCTCAGTATACATCTCTCATGCCTTTGTCACCTATGGTGACGCACGACACTAGTGTGCCACAACAGAAGCCCTTGCTGCCCCCAGCACCTATGAAGGTTCCAAGATGTGGCCAGATCATAGATGATCCTAGACAAGTTTCTACTAGGTGAGGAGAGGACTGGGCTCTAGATGGAGCCAGGTCCCCAAGAACATGATGCCCATTTTCTGGGGGGTGGGGACATAGTACCCACACTCCACACTGCCCAGCAGCCTTCCTGCTACCCGAACATGCTGCTGACACCCACTCTTCTATCTGCAGTGGGGACCCCCGTGTCCAGCTGTGTGCCTGGCACAGCTGGCGGGTTGTTCACAGGCAGCTCAGATGCGACACACCCAGCACTGAGCTCCTGCTCTGCTGCCCCTATGGGCCCCCTCATTTAAAGAAACAAACTGCACCCTTCCGCTGTCCGGGCCAACCTGGGCGGTCGTTCTGGCTCTCCTCACACCCTGTCGCAAGTCACAAACCCTGCCAGCGCCGCCTTTAAAGCACGGTCAGAAGCCAGGCTGCCCTCCTTCACCACCACCCTCCCCCACCCACTCCAAGACAGCCAGACTACTGCAAAAGCCTCCCAAGTGGCCACACAGCTCCCCCGCTTGCCGACTCTCAGCCCCGTCAACAGAGATGCGGAGAAACGTCAAACAGTGTCACTCCTCGGCTCCGAACCTCTGACAGCTCCCCAGCGCACAGAATAAAAGCCAGTTGTCACCGTAACCTACAATACCCTGCAGGGACCCACCTTACTTTCATCACTCCGCCCTGCCTCACACAGTTGACTCTGCTCCAGTCTCACGGCAGATACACTGCCTGCCTCCGCCCCAGCACCGTCTGGGAAAGCCTCTCATCTAGCCCCTGTCACCTGAACGCCACCACGTCTAAGACCTCAGCACTCTCTTACCCTAACACCCACACCCGTCACTGGTTGCTCTTCCCCAATGCATTTTTATCTTATATATGTATGTGTCTTTTCATGATCTATCTCCCCCTGCCAGAATGTAAGCATGGAGAGTAGGGATCTGCCAGCCTTTCTGCGGTCTCCTAAATGCCCAGCTCTGTACATCTGGCCCTCCATTTGCATAATAAGCGGATCTGAGTTCCCATACATCCCTGTTAACATAGATGTCATTTACTGTCTAGCTTGTTCACATCTGAGCACCAGCTGTTGCGTGCTAAAAACAAAGCACACGACAGGGTCCCCAGCCTCAAGCAATCAGGGAAAAGAACACCGCAGTAGAATGGTCTGGCTAGGTGCCTCAGATAGCAAGGCCTGAGGCCACCAGGGTCAGCCGGGGACCAGGAAGCAGGCCGAGGTAGGTGGTGTAGAAGTGAGTGCTGACACAGTCAACCAGCTAGAGAGGGCAGTGCCAAGCCCAGCTGTAAAGAGGAAGGTGGCAGCAAAGAGCAAAGTGGGGCTGGACCTTGGTCAGACCCCTCAGGTGCCAGAGCTTCCCAGGTCGTCACCGACTGCTGGTGCCACCAGGACTGATGTATCCATTATGGCAAAAACCCAAGCAGGATCCTAAGAGACTCGGCCTGAACTTAACATGTAGGTTCGTTCCTCCAGAGAGCACGCCCCAGTCCTGGAGTGCCAAGGCGCAGTGGGTGTCTTCCTGCCAGCTCATTTAGGCCTGCGCCCAGCCCCCTGGGCCCCTGACCTGGTCTTGAGTTCAGAAGAGATGTTGTCAAAGAAGGACTTGGATTTGTCATAGTAGCAGTTGGGCCCCAGGTGGTCTTCCTCAGCAGGGGCCTCGTCACTCTGGGTCACCACTGCCGGGTCCTTCTCCTCCCCTTTCTCAGCTCTGTCATCTGCAGAGAAGTAGCACACACTGAGGTGCCAGGACAGAAAGAAAGGGCCCCTCCTCCCGGGCGCCCTCAGGCCTTGCTGGAACACTCGGGGGTGCTCTGTGCTGAGGGGAAATCTCCTCTAACTCCGACTGCTAGTCTCATCCACCCCTGGGCCATGCCGTCTGCTCCTCATTCCCCGAGCACTGTTTTCACAACAGCCCCAGACTCCTCCTCATTGTGGTAATTCCCTAGATGCCGCGGTTTCCACACTCGCCAACACCCCCACGCCCCCCATATGCTCCAGCTGTCCTTTCTTGCCTCCTTCTATGAATACTCCTTTTGGGGGAGGGCAATTTTCACAAACAACTCAGACCTTTAAAATTCAGTTTCTTCTTAAATTCTTTGTCCAGCTCCTCTCGGTTAAACTGGGCATTTGCACTCTCAAAATCAAAGTCGCCTTCAAACTTGATTGTGTTTTCCTTGGTGTTAGTCGGGCGGTTTTGCCCTCTGGAGCGATTCCTCGTGCGTCTATTCCCTGCGGAGAGGGAGGACAGCCATGGCTGGTAAGCCACCAACCAGACGTGGCTTGGGGCAGACAGACAGCAAAGAGACGACAGAGCACACTCAGGCAGCCACCGAGCCCAGCACCCCCCGAAACCCGTCACCAGGGAGAAGCAGGCGGGAGGAGCAAGCAGTGCGCACCTGCGTGGGTCCCGGCCCCAGAACTCATTGGCAACAGCTGTTACCTGATCGCCTCCTCTGAGGTCTTCTGTTCTCGTCGTTCACCTGCCCTGGAGCTTGCACAGCTGCCGGCTGAACTACATCTAAGGCGCAAAAGGGAAGAGTGAGGCAAGCGCCTGCAAAGCAGAACCCAGCGGCGGCAGCAGGGCAGCACCACCACAGGGGCATGCGGCACAGGCCAGCCCTGCAAAAGCACATGGGGTTTGGGGGTGGTTTTTATTAACGAGAGAACCCCAGGAAGCAGTGTGCCACTGTGCGCACATGGAACCAACTCCAGGGGACCGAGTGTGTAAGTACCGCTGGCCATCTTGCTGCTTGGCTGGGCCGGGCGCCCGTTGAGCTGCATCCCCGCGGTGCCCTTGCCGGGTAACAGCTTTTTGGCGTTCAAGTTATCAAGAGAACCAGTCTGGACAGCCTGCTCCACCATGGGGCTCTTGCCAACTGGGACGGACGGAAAACCAGTTCCTGAGTTGGGGAGGGGAGGAGGATTTAAACAGAGAAAAGGAGAAAGCCTTCACCCCTCCAGACACTTCTCTTCTGGTCGGCATGTGAGAGCAGGAGAGGAAGGTAACTGCCTAGAGAGGGTCCACAAACCCAGGCAAAGCCCCCCCACCCTAGGCCATCCCTTCTGTGGCTAGTCCAGGCAGGAACAAGGCCCACTCAGTTCAGGGAACCCTGAGCCCCAGGCTCCTTGACTGAGGGAACCCCAAGGAGGGAAAAACACCCCGCTACAAAGGAGCACCTCCCAGGCGGTCTAGAAATGGCTTTCCGAAAACCACACAAGCTCTAACCCCGAAGGGGCTCAATGGTCCAAGATGCTGGTGAATTCAGTCTGAGAATTTGTTTCATTCTGGTACTTGCTGGACAAGAACCATCCCAGTCAGGGATCTTCCAGAAAATGCAGTGGTGGGTCTTTGAAGTTAAATTCTAGAACACTGTCATTTTTGCTAAGGCATAATAAAACCAAAAAGGATGAAGGAATAAGAGCTAACTACAGAGAAATGACAGTCTGTACTCCTCTCAAGAGTAAAAGCTCATCATAAAGAAACGAAGGCCTCCCAGACTGCCCTTGGGAATGGGGTTCTGCTGAAGTCTGTTCCTACAATACTGCATGCCCAGCCCTGAGCAAGAAGATGAACGCTCAGAAACCGGGCCTCAGTGGAGGTCCTGGCCCACGAGATGGTCCTCCGAAGCAGGAAGAGAAAGAGGGCTGTGCCATACATATCAGTCCCTGCCCTCCCTCCCCTCTCCCACTCTCCCGGATCTGGGGTGCTGTTTAAAAAGAGCAATTGGGAGCGGGTGTGAGGTGCACGGAGGTCTGAGACAGAAAAAATGAGCCCTAACCATGGGGTAACTATTATCAGAGGGGCAGCCCAATACAAATGAAGATGGGCTATTTCACCTTTTTCACACGGTACAGAAATTGGAGAAACTACCGTGAAAAATTCCTTGTAATCAGAACAAAAGAAATACTCCCAGGGCCGACCGGAATGGCCTCGCACGCTAGTACTTGCCAGCGTCCTCTGCGCTGGGTGCTGACCTAGACCACCTTCTCTGGCCCATCACCTCATCGAGCACGCCCCTCCTGAGCAAGACAACTCCTGAGCGCCTCCTGCTCACACTGTAACTGGATGGGGCGAGAATCTTTAGCTCATCTGCTGTTTATAAACTCAGACCAGTTAAAAGAAACTATCTGGCCCTACGAGCAACTGTATGTAAATGGTCCTAAGAACGATGAACTATCTAGTGTAATTTTTAAGTAGGGAAGACACATTGCTACTTCTACAACTTGGTTGCACTGGCATCCATGGAAGATTCACAAAGCAACACATGCAATGTAACAGCCTGACAGGTGTGGCCATAACGAAAGCCCCAGGTACTATCTTGGACGGAGTCTCTGCAATGCTGAGGGCGGAGCACACAGCGCTCTACCTCACTCATGCAGGTGAATTTCCGACCTCTGGTGAAACAAGAAGAGCAGCATGGAAGGTCAAGAAATCCCACAGGTGCTGCCGCCCGACAGAGAAGTGGTGCCCCAGTATTAACAAGCCAGTCATCAGGCCCACACTGTTCACCTGGTCAACAGCTTGGGCTAGTCACCCAATTTTAAAGGGGCTTCATTTTATGAAGATACCTGACATCTCTGACTCTGAATACCCTGGATGGGTGAGGAATGTGCCACACAGATCCCAGAGCAGCAAGTGAGTTACTTAGGGGTGTTCCCCTGCAGTCTTACCCAGCAATCTAGAACACATTAATACCAGCAGAAACCCTAGGGAAATGGCTTTCTGCACAGAGACGTTTCCCACGTGTGCTTGTCTCAGTACAAGTCAAAACAGACCCCGAACCCCGGGAGAATAAACAAAGTGCTCTGTCGGTTTTCCCTAATCCCTTCTTTAAAACTGTGGGAGTTAGTAAGACTATACGCTTAACCAAAAAGCAGCAGCTTAACTGATCCACGGGTTTCGTAAATTATGTGCTACAGCTACTATCACTCTGGTCTACTGGTTTACCCCCTCGCTCTTAGGATGGCTTGCGACACAGCATGCAGTTCTCCAGACTGCTGTTACCCTTGGAAGTGAGCTGGTGTGGCTCTGAGGACATGTCAAGCTCTGAGCCAGGCTGTGGAGATGGAGAAGAGCTAGGGCTGGAAGCTGCGGCTGAGGCTGGAGGGCTTACCAACTTCTCTAAAGGAAGACAAAGGAGAAAGAGCAAAAGAGAAAAGTACACAAATGAGTAACGAGAAACTCGCATCTAGCAAGCTTGGAAAGAGCCAAGCAATCTCTTGTAGAACACTTTGCTCACACAAACCTATTCTAGAAACACAGGGAGGCAGGCTGAGAAGGGCACCACCACAGTAGGAGCAGCAACCAAGATGACATGATTTTTAGAAGTGACCCACAGCACCAGTCCAGGCTGATCACAGCCCACAGCTGGAGCATGAGCAGGGAGGCGACGCCTGCCAACTCCACAGTTTGAACACATCGCAGAGCGGCGACCAGGGCCAGTAGCCTCTCACTCTAACTCATGTAGAAGAGACTCTTATTCCAGGGTTAGTCAACCTTGGGGGAAACTTAATTTTTGAGCAAGGCATCGACAGCAGAATGGTAAAGGATATAATATGTGGGTGTTCTACTTAACTTTTATATTTACAGACTTACAAATGAGCAAAACAGTTACAACTCATCTGTAATTACACATCAGTTATTTCTTCTTTAAAGTAGAAATACCACAATTTCCACCCAGACCCAGGCTGACACTTCAAATGAATTGTGATTTGATTCATCTGTTCCAACACTCAGACCGTTGCTCTCTCGCTCCCAATCAAGTAGTTACTAAGCGTTCTAACGAGTTAAAGTTGCACTGAGTAATGTACTAAGGGTGCGCTGCAAGCTAAACATGACAAAAGCACAGTGTCCCCACCACCAGGGTCTCTGGCCCACTTCCAGGAGATCCCGGCACAGGCAGTTGACCAGGCAGAAACAGTTACTCACCTAGACCCAAGGAGGCGGCGTACTGCTGGCTAAGCAGGGAGCTGGCGGCCAGCTGGCTGTAGGGCGGCATCCCTCTGAAGGGGCTGTAAGGCACGTGTGGCTGGAAGGAGGACGCTGACCCCGAGCCCAGGGAGGACTGAGCAATGAAACACACAGGTGAGAGCGGGGCAAGGTCCCCTGTCACCCTGCCTGGAGAGCCCTGTTCACACAGGGAAGGCAGCCTGACCTTTCCGTCTGTATTCCTGGAGGCGTGTGTGGCGCTGAGGGGTAAGACTCCAGGAAAGTCTGACGGAGCTCAAAGCTGCCTTTTCCACATTTCTCTCCCAGTTCCACCTGTCCAGGTAATTCTAACGAATCTCTCTCAACTCAATTAACCCGCTAACGGCTCCCCACTGCCGCCATCAGGTAGTCTAACTAGGCTCTGTGAGAGGATGGAAATGCCATCCTCGATTTGGCCCTAATGCGCAGAAGCCTAGCTGTGTGGCTGTGGAACTATTTACAGTTCCCCAGACGCCCATCTTCTCTGTGGCCCTGTGCTCCTGAAAAGCCTCTTTGTCTCTCAAGGCCTGGCTCAGGTACTTTCTCTTCTGAATCCCAGGACCCTCCCTCCCAACCTTCCAGAAGTCTGGCCGGGGTCTTCTGTGCCCCTAGAGTCCACTGTGCATGCTCCTACCTTCCTGGGAGTGAGCTCAGTCCCAGAGCCTCCTGCAGCAGGAGCCCTAAAGGAGCCAGTGAATATTTAAATTCACAAATCAAGAAAACGTGAACCTGGGCTCCTTGGTAATCCTGGGCAATATATGCCCTGACGCAGCAGGCAGGCACGCAGCATAAGCCTTGTAAATTTAGTGGACCCCAACACTGGAATTTAACACCTGGACAGTGTTGAGAGCAAGTCCTGCCGTCCCTGCTAGCATTTTATGCCACTCACACCAGGTCAGTGGGGCTTCAGATTTACCCAAGCAGAAACTAAGGACAAATACGACTCCCCAGGCACCCCAGGTCCTGGCAAGACTAAAAGCACCCACCCCGTTCTCTCTCTCTCTCTCTCTCACTCACACTCACACACACACACGGCGAATCCCACTCTACAGCACACCCTACTGCATGCTGCAGGAGCTAAGACCTTTCACAGAATACCAACAGCCTAGACAAAAATTAAACCACTTTTCACTAGACGGCTATTCCTCGAGGTGAGCACTCTGGCCAAACAGAGGACACCAAGTTCCATTCGGAAACAGCAGCTCTTAGACACAGTGCCCACACAGCAGCGGAGCGACGCACTTACTTGAACGATAGCAGGGTCCTGAGGGAGCGTGTGCTGAGCCTTCGGAGGTTCACACACAGTAATATCTTTGATATCACTTCCCCGGAAAATGATGTACTCATAAATTTCCTCTCTCGGGGGGGCAGGCCTATCGGTGGGACGGTCTTCAGTGCCAAAGGACCTCACTTAGAAGTTGAGAAAAAGAGGCGTTAAGTTGCCATCCTCAGCCAAGTGCACTCCATCAGTCCTCGTGCGCGGCAGCTCCCAAGCCTTCCAAGACAGGCGCCCCGCAGCAAAGCACCCCGGTTCCACATCTCAGCAACTACTCCACCCCCCGATTGTCAGTGGACAATACCCAAAGACCCCAGTCGGCAAAGCTTCTAAAAGTACCAGGGCACAAAGACGACAAGGGCCAGCTTCAGAGCCAGCAGTCTCGTGAAGCTCAACCTTCTCAAGTGCGAGCACAGAAGGCCTGGCGCTCTCAGCGGCCAAGCTCTGCTCTGCAGAACCCCCCTCGCATCCGACCGGCAGATCAGAGCCCGACAGCCGCCCTACGGCTGAAACCTCACCACACATCACCCCTGGGGAGCCCGTTTTCTTAGGAAAGACGCCCATAGGTTGTGTTATCCCCACCCTCCTGCCCACAACCGGGCTGGGAGGAGCGTTACAGAAACAATGGGAGAAGAGGCCCGAACCTGGACCCACACCACCCGCTTCTGTGTCCACCCCAGAAACTGCTTGGGGCCCTAACTAACCCCGACCGGCAGGGTTCAAGGAGCCCAACCAAGCCTCTCCTTCTTAAGTCTCTGGGACAGAGCTGGGCTTAAAGCAACCTCCAGCTGATCTGAGCACAGCTGCTGCTGAGAACCAGGGACGACTCTGGGCCTCAGTTTCTCCAACTGGGATCTCACGCCAAAGAGTCAAGTGCCAAGAGAACAAGTGAACGCGAGACCTCACAACGCTGAGCCGTCTCCCCGGGCCGGGCGGTCCGTCCACCCGACAACGGGAGCACTAGGCTCTAAAAGCAGCTGCTTCCAGAATTTGGGATGCCTGTCCCGAAGGCCTGGGCCCCTGACATCGGGCGCGGGAGTGGCGCCCCCAGCCCACCGAGGCCCGGCCCGCACACAGGCGCCTGCAGACCCCGCCGCGCCGAGCACCCCCTTCCCAGAGGCGGGGAACCGCACTCGCCATCTTCCAGGAGCAGGGAGACAAAGAAACTTTGGGGCCACCTCCCGTCTCAACAAGCTCAGAAAGACGAGGCTCGTCTCGCCGTCTCCCTCGGAGTCTCCCGGAGGCTTCAAGGGGGCGCCGGCGCCGACGGGGAGCGCCTGTCCCCAAAGGGCGAGCCCACGGACGGGGCATCCGGACGGGGCAGCGGGCGCTCGGAGCGGGCCCGCCGCCGACCGAGGGGAGGGCGGGCTGCGCGGAGGCGCGGGGCGGCCCCGGCCGCCTAATGGGCTCCAGAGGGGCGCGCGGGAGGCGCGTGCGC
>NC_060278.1:109978090-110010786 GCF_021613505.1 Equus quagga | reverse complement strand
GTCGCCTCGCCGCCCGCCCCGCCGCCTCGGCGCCTCCTCACCGCCGCCCGACGGAAGGCCTGCGCGGACCGGCGAGCGAGCGGCGGCGGCGGCGGCGGGCCGGGGGGTCTGAGGGGAGCGCGGGGGAGGAGGGGCCGCCGCAGCCACATCCGGGGCCTCCCGCCGCACGCCCCGCCCCCGCACGCTCGCCGCCCATTGGCTCGCCGCGCCGGCCTCCCTTTAAATATGGCCGCGCCGCCGGCCCGGGCAGGCCTTCCCCAGCCCTCCGCCCCTCTGCTCGGCCGGCTCCCGGCGGGCCCCGCGCGGGCTGGGAGCACGAGACCCGGCGGGCGGGCCTGGGGGAGGGGTGGGAAGCGGGCGGGGCGGAGCGCGCGTGCGCCGGCTGGGAGGGGCCAGAAAGCAGAGGGGCGGGGCGGGAGGCGCGTGCGCCGGGAGGGGGCGGGGCGCCAGGCCCCGCCCGCCGCGCGTGCCGGCCCCGCCCCAGGCCCCCGCTCTGCGAGCCTGCGGACGCAGTCCCCTGGCCTCAGTTTCCCCTCTGCCGAAGCGTGCCGGGACAGCTTTGTCCACCCTGGCTGGGAGGCCGCCGGGCCAGGTTCCGCCCTCACTCTCTTCGTCTCCAGCACCGGCGGGTTGGGATCCTTGCTCGCGGGGCGAAGGCGGGGACCGTGGGTCCCTGCCCCGGGGGACGAAGGCGGAGGCCGGGGTCGCTGCCCCGAGGAGTGAAGACAGGATAGGGGGACTGGGGTTCCTGCCCCAGGTGGTGAAGGCGGGGACCGGGGATCCCTGCTCCGAGGAGTGAAGATGGGATAAAGGGACTGGGGTCCCTGCCCCAGGTGGTGAAGGCGGGGACCGGGGATCCCTGCCCCGGGGGGCGAAGCTGGGGCCGCGCTCCGGGCGTGGGGCGCAGTGGTAGCTGCGGGTAACGAGCCCTTCCGGCGCGTCAGCCACTAAATATAACGTGCTGAGCGCATCTTCTCCTTTAATCCTGCCCCTCCCCCAAACCTGCGGTGGCGTTCCATGTCCCTTAAAATAAATCCCAGCCCGCCACCAGAGCCTCAAAGCCGGGTCTGACCTGGCCTGCCTGCCGCCTTGCCCGAGGCCTCGCTGTGAAGTGCAGAAATGGGCCCGCCCCTCTCCCCTTGGCTCAGACCCCGCTCTTCCCTGCGCCGCGCTTCGCTCCGGTAGTGATCATGTGTGCGCCTGTGCGCTTGCTTTTTTTCTGTCTCTCCCTCTTGACCGTGCACATCAGATCAGGGACCAATACCGCGTCCTGAAAAAAACGTGGTGGGGACTAGCACTTGACGAAAGTGAAACAATTAGATAGGAAATACCAGAGATCATTCCATGCAGTGAGTAAGTGTCGCTCTGTGAAGCATTTATTTCACGTGTGTATTTATTTACGCGGGCACTTGGTCCATATGTAAAATGTATTTCTGACCGTGAGTGCCAGACAAAAAAGTGACAGTCCCTGCGGAGAGCAACTTACCTGCCATGCAAGATAGGCGTCGCGACTCCCAGCCTCACAAAGGAGGAAACTGAGACCCAGCACAGGACAGTGCCCCCCAGGCACGTGGCAGGCTCCTGCCCTTTGTGAAACCCCCTGGTCCCACCAGCACCCCGCAACATCCAGGAAGAGAAGAGTAATGAGTTCGAGAAAAGGGAGCAAAGAAGAAGCAGAAGAGAAGATGGAAAAGCCTTTATACTTTACCTGTGAAGATTTACCTGTACATTCCAGAATTGCTTCTTGGCTCCTGGAAAACCGCGCTGGTGAGGAGAACAGGGACAGCACAGCCAGAGTTAGCCCAGCCCCAGTAAGAGAGATCTCCAAGATGCGGCATCTTGCCCCTAGAAGTGAAATAGGACTCTCCCTTAGCACAGCACACCTTCCCCGGGGGCGCACCTGTCTGGAGTAGATGCTGCCCTAGCTCTCCTGAGCACCTCAGCAACCGTCTGGCCTGATGGTCCCCCTGGCACAGCTGAGGTCTTCCCCTGACTTTCCAGGTCCAGACCGTGATTCCCCAAGGTCACAGGTTCTATGCCTCACACCTCCTGGTTTCTGAGCCACAAGCCTTTGTGTGTGTTGTGGGTGGGGATGCATTCTTCACTAATAGGAGCTGATTCTATCTTGGAAGGGGGATCTGGATCCTGAGCCGCAGGATCAGGGCAGGGTGCAGTTCCCAGAGACTCTAAGAGCCCACCAGGCTCCTGGGTGTGCATTTGGGTGGTTTCCTGAGAACATTAGACACAGTGCAAATGCCCAGGCAGGGCAAAGGCTAAAAATACCCTCAGTGCACAGGTCCAGGAATGCTGGCCCTGCCATTCATTCCTTGGTGTCCTGCCTGAAATGGAGGGTGCTTGCGAAAGGTCTGAGAAGGGGAGCGGTTGTGTGGACCTAAACTTGACCCAGGCATCCATTGGTGTGGCTTGTTTTCCAGCCAGGGGCGCAGCCATCCAGCACCTCCCTAAACAGCTCTTCATAGTGCCCACCCACTCGGCAACCACTGAGCCTTAGACTTTTGAGCTAAGGAATATGGAGAGAGGAGCTGAGAAGCTAGAAAACCCTGGGCAGGTCAGACTCCCTGCCTCAGTTTCTCTGTTTGCCAAATGGTGATTATGGCTACCCTGCCCATCTCACTGGTGGGCATGAGGACCCCAGAAGACAATGCCTGAGAAGGGCTTTGAGAGGGGCCCACGCATGGGAGACTGGGTGTGCAGAGGACCACAGAGGCAGCTGGTGAAGTTTCCACTGCAGCCCTGATCACTTACTAGGCGCCTTCAGTGTGTATGAAGGAGAGTGAAGCAGTCCCTAATAAGGCTAGGTGTGAAAATGTGGACACGGGACCCTGCCCTGGGTTCCATCTCCAGTCTAGCTGGGGTCACACAGCCAGTGTCCTGCAGCAGGTAAGGAGCACCTTGCCACAGAAAATAATTTGGTGACTCTAATGTGCATCTGAGAGAGAGTGACTGGCACGACTGTTGATTTCACAGGCATTGCTGCTTAGTAGGAACTAAGTAGAGCAGGTGAGTTGATTCAAAGACGTGTTAATGGTAGATAGCTGGTCCACAGATAAAGCAGAAATCGGGTGGTCTGAAGTGTGGGAACGTGCCTGTCCTCTCCTCTCCTTCAGGACCTGGCACACAAGAGGGCCAGATGCTCACCCCACTGGGAGAGAGCCCTCGCCCACCTACAGAGGGCGAGCAGCCAGGAGAGAGCTGAGGCATTGCAGGTGGGCTGGGTGGGGAGGTCAGGGCTGGCTTTGAAGGTGTCACTTACTAGGACGTCTTCCAGGCAGGGACAGAGGCTGGGAGGCCCAGGGAGGGTGTGTTCAGGGCCTTTGACCCACACGTGTGGCCAGGAAGCAAAGACAGGAAGGAGAGCCGAGTTGATCTTGCACAGCCAGGAATTCTCCCCGAGGTCTGACCTGCTTTCTGTGAATCCTGTTGAAATCCATTTCCTCTCCCCCAGGGCCCTTCAGGGCTGTTTTCCCTGGAGGCTCTGGGAGCACCAGTGGGTGCTCATGTGACTTCATGCATCTTCACCCCTTCTTTCCTCTTCTGTCTCCACCTCCTCTCTGCCTCTTCCTCCGCCCCTTCTCCCCTCCCCCTAGACAAGCTTTCAGGTTTAGGGGAGCTGTGGAGTGATGGGGACATGCTGTGGGGAGTAAAAGAGAAGTGTGTTCGGATCCAGACCCAATAAAGCAGCCTCAGTCCACCTTTCCAGGTCTAGGTAGATGGGAAAGCTGAGCAGAGTGGGTGGGAATCTGGCAGACCCAGACATTGGGTCCCCAAGTGTCAGATTCTAACAGGGCTGGCCCGGGAGCCACCCCTCAGAAATGCAGAGTGAAAACGCTTAGAGGCCCTGGAAACAGAAAAATGGGCCGTCATGCAGGCTGGTTTGCTCTTCTCTCCTGGTTGCAATTAGGCGTCTGCTACCCAGGGCTTTGAGAGTTCGTAAACATCTTGGCAGGACACGTTCCCAGGGCCCTTAGCCTTCGCTGACCACCCATGGCTGGTCCAGCAGGCCTGGCTGGAATCCTGGCCCCGTGCCTCCTGGTTGTGGCCTCTCCTCACTTTTCCGACCTTAGCTTTCTAGCATGAAGATCCTGCCTCAGAGAGATGCTATGGAGATGGAAAGTGCAGGTGAGTGGCTTGTGCCAGACAGACCAGTGCATGGGAAGAACCCACTTTATGTCTCATCCTGGATCGCAACGTCTGCTCGCCGAGAGCCAGTGTGTGCGAGCCATTCACAGAGCCAAAAGGGAGTTAGGGACCAGGAAGGACTGAGAAAGCTTATGGGTCCCCTGCCCTCAGGACCACAAACAAGGCCACCCTCACCCAACCCAGGAGGCCCTCCCCACCTCTTCCCTCTGCCTGGGGCTCCCTCACCCCTTCATTTAGGGAAGAAGAGGTGTCCAGGCTGGAGAGATTGACGGAAGGAGCAGCTTCACAGACCAGTTGCCTCTGGTGGGGGCGGTGCACTGGGGTTGGCTCCCACCCCACACCAGCAGGGGTGGGCTGCTGAGAGCAGGGGTGGGAGGGAGGCAGCGCAGGCAGGTTGCCGTGGGGAGGCGAGGATCGAATGGGGAAGCAGACGGCCTAGAGGCACACCTCGTGGGCTACTCCTGGTTCCCTCCACCCTGGGCTGTGAGTCCCTCGGTGCTTCCAGCCACTGTGGAATGGGACTGCCAGCAGTGCCACCAGGCTTCTCCCGGGGCAGGGTGCCGTTGGCAGCAGTGATGGGGAGGCCAGCAGCTGGGGTGCTTCCCCCCGCCCCCCATCATCCTAAGAGCTCTTCCACCACTGGCCTCGGGTTATAGCACAGAACCTGCAGGCAGGGAGCACACCAACATCCTTTGTCCTGCACAGCTTGCAGCAGCCGCCAGAACCTCAGGCAGGGGGTCTGCCCAGCCGATCTGCTGGCCACCTGGGCCTTGCCTCCTGGCAGTTCCCCAGGGGAGAAGGGAAACAATGGAAGTCACCAAGGCCATGGGCAAGGGGAAGAGGGATGTAGGGTCCTGTGATTCCCCTGAGTGCACCACCTTGCTCCATTGGGTCTGTTTTTATCTATCAATAAAAGAGAGTTCTAAGAACCAAGTGGCGATGTGTATATCTGTTCACCAGTACTGGAACGTTTTCACAGCAGAATCGGAAACCCCCATGACTGCTTGCAGGAGATGGATCACTCATGGAGGCATATGCCGTGATGGAAGATTCTGGGACACCACGTGTGAGTAGACTGTGGCTGCACAGACAGGGTGGTGAGAGAAAGAGACACAGAGAGTCACAGACAGGCAAAACACACGCAGGCTGTTAGACATCAGGATGGTGGTCCCCCAGGGCCTGATGGCTGGAAGAGGCCTGGGGGCTTTCAGTGGCCAGCCATGGGTGTTGGCTACACAGATGCATTCCATTTGTGAAAATTACCTGGGCTGAACACTTGTGACCTGAGCACTTTTGTGCACATGTATGTTACACTTGAATAGAAAGTAAACACTGAGACCAATTCATCATGCTCTTACTAAGTGGCCACCGCGGCCAGTGTTTACTGAGCCCCACTCTGTGCCAGCCCCAGTGCCTGCCCGGCCATGCGTTCTCCATAACCTCCCTCCCCAGCCCTGGGAGTGTGATGCTACACCTTCAGAGGTGAGGAGACCCGCCCGGGCTAGGTGCTCGGCCAGGGTCACACCGCCAGCCAGTGGCAGGGCTTCAGTTCTGATCTAAGCCTGCCAGCTGCTGACCTGGACGCCCTGCCTGTGGCCCTCGTTGCTCAGCCCTGGGAGACAGAGAGCAGAAGTGAGTTCTGCACTCAAGGAACGCATGCCCTGCAGGTCCCCAGATGTAAACTGTCCTGAGGCTGGGGCTTGGCACCGGGGGTGGGGTGGGGGCGGTGGGGGGGGGGGGGGGGAGGCAGTTACGTCTTCAAGGCTCTCTTGCGTTCTGTCCTCTCTTGACTCCATGCAAAAGGACACAGAATGCGTCCTAAGGAGTTGACATGGTAACCCAGAGGCCTACTTGGGGAGCATCCTAGGATGTGAACTCCAGGTCAACTCCAAGGCTGGACACTTGTCTTGGCACCTGCCTGATGCTACACGAGTGCTGGCCTGGCAGAACCACAGCCCCAGGGATGAAGTCACATAAATAAAGAAGTGGTGGCCGAGGCCGGGAGAGACAGTGCAGGCTCCCAAAGCCAGTCCTCCATGAGCCAACTTCAGGGCTCCTCATCTGTGTGCTAAGACACTTTCACCGCCCAGCAAAGGGCTGGGGTGCGCGGATGAAAAGCATTCTCCCAGCCTTATCATGTACGCTTTTCAAACACAGGGGTATTTTTTCTCTTGTTAAGGTCTGACTTGTTCACGCCAGAAACTTTCGCTTCCATGGCTGCCCTAACCACCCTGAAGGCAAAGCCTGGATTAAGTCACCGGGTGGCAAGAGGTAATGCTCACTAGGAGCCTGCCAGCACCTCACACATCCAGGCAGACATTTGCCGCCATGCCCATGACAGAGGGCGGGCGGGCGGGGGCGTGTGTAGCAGAAGGGGCAGCGTGTGGGGGTGCTGACAAGAGGGCTGTCCTACAAGAAGACGGTTTCCCAGTCCAGGGTTGCCTCCAGCTTTTCCAGCAGGTCCCAGCAGCTGGATGGGGAGGACGGCGCCTGAAACACCTGTCCCGGGGCTAGTGTTGTTCATACAAGCAGTCGCAGACGTACAAGAGTGCGTATTTGTCTTTCCAAGCACCGGACCGTGAGAACCACACTTGCCTTGGGAATCTTGCTGGGTTTGGGGCGGCATTTTCAGACGGCCTTCACCGCACCTCGGAACCTCGGGAGAGCATTCCAGAGTCTGCCTCTTTCCATGCTGCGCTGGACCGGAACTCGGGCCTTGAATCTCCTTGTTTGTTTAGAACATTATTGAGGTATTACTCACATACCATAATATTTACCCATTTAAAGTGTACAGTTCAAAATTAAAAGAAAATAAAGTGTACCGTTCAGTGATGTTCAGTATAGTCACAAAGTTGTGCAACCATCACCACTGTGTAATTCCAGAACGTTTTCCTCACCCTCCCAAAAACCCTGTACCCATTAGCAGTCACTCCGCACCCGCGTCTCCCCTGAGACCTAGGCAACCACCATGGATTTGCCTGTTGTGGATATTTCACGTCAAGGGAATCTGACACTCTGTTGTCTTTTGGGACTGGCTTCTTTCACTTAGTATATGTTTATAACTGTTTTCAAGGCTCGTCCACATTGTAGCACGTATCAGTACTTTGTTTCTTTTTTTTCTTTCTTTTTTATTTTTATTTTTTTTGGTGAGGAAGATTGTCCCTGAGCTAACATCTGTTGCCAATCTTCCTCTTTTTGCTTGAGGAAGATTGTCCCTGAGCTAGCATCTGTGCCCGTCTTCCTCTATTTTCTATCTGGGACGCTGCCACAGCATGGCTTGATGAGCAGTGTGTAGGTCTGTGCCCAGGATCCAAACCCACGAACCCTGGGCCACCAAAGTGGAGTGTGCAAACTTAACCACTGTGTCACCAGGCCAGCCCCAGTGTCTTCGTTTCTTTTTATGGCTGAATGACATCCTGTGGTATGATGTTGCTTATGTATTCCTCAGTTGATGGACGTTTGCGTGGGTTCCACTCTTCAGCTCCTCTGAATCATGCTGTACACGTTTGTGTACGAGGGCTTGTGTGGACATTTGTTTTCATTTGTTCCAGGTTTATACCGCGGAGTAGGATTGTTTGCTCACGTGGTGCCTCTGTGTTTAACTTGTGACAGGCTACCAGACTGTTTTCCAAGGTGGCTGCCCCACTTTATATTCCCACAGCAACGTGTGAGGGGAGCCCAGTCCTGCTTTGATGTTACCTGGGGACAGGGCGTGGGCGGCTCAGCAGTGCTGACCCTCGTTCAGGGAAGAGAGTCATTTCCCTGCTCAGATGAGTGCCTCAGCACCAAGTGTCCATCTCTGTTGGCAGTTGCCCTTGGGGCAGACTTTCCTGCTCAGATGAGCAGAGCAGATAGAGCATTCTTTCCTGATAGGCACTGGGACAGGGCTGGCAGCCCCCTCCTGGGAAAAGCTGTGCTTGGCTTGCCGCACCCGCAGCCCGCCTTTTATCTTAGCCAGTCCCTGGCCCCTGGGACGCTGGCATGCAGCCCAGAACCCCCAGGTCCTACCAGTCCCAGTCTTCAGGCCTGCTGCTCCCGTCCCTGCCCTCATACTCGCAGCCCACGCATTCTAATTTCTGAGAAGAAAAATAAGGTCCATTCAGCAAACACCTCGAAGTGAGTGTTCCAAGGAAAATAACAGAAGTTGAAATACAGAGTTGCTGAGCGTGTGCTGGGCATTGTGCGAAGCGGCTCGCAGGCCTGTCTGATTCTCGCAGCGGCCCTCTGAAGTGGGTTCTATAGTTACCCCGTTTCATAGACAGGAGACAAGGACAGGGCCAGATAAGGAACATGCCCACCGTCCCAGCAGAGCCAGGGTGCAAACCCAGGTTGGGGAAGCCATGGTCTCCAGCATGGTATTACGTGTCCTCCTTGAATATTTGCTGAGTGAATAAATGAACCTTCCCTGGCTATGCTGTCTGGTGTCACATAAAGGCCAAGTGAGAGGGTCACGGGCTGTTTTCTCCAGGAAGCAGATGCTGAGACAAGTGAGGGTGCAAATATGGTCTATGGGGTAATACCCGTGAGGGCAGACCTGGAGGACGTCAGGTGGGGCTGGGAGCTGTCGGGCCTCCCTGCAGACCTCACAGAGCCTCTGCCCGCCCAGCAGGAGCTCTGAGTCCAGTGGAGGAGTCCCACGCTGGCAGAAATGGCCAGGCCCTAGTACCTTGCTCGGTCACTGGCTGGGGCCACCCTGCGAAGGGCTCTCCGTCAGTGAATTCTGAGGCAGACCCTAAGGCTCTACTGGCCACAGGCGGCCAGCTAACCCCTGTCACGGTTGGGTAGCAGGTCCCTTTTGGAAGGGAGATCCGTGTGGCTGCAGTCTGCCCCTTGTGCAGCAGGTTCTCTCCCCAGTGCGTGTGGGGGCTCCTCCCAGGTGCCCCGGCTTCTCTTCTGGGGGAGACTTAGTGGGGGGCAGGCAGATGAGCCCCGTGGCTGCTGCTGGTCTCAGGGCCTCAGCGGGCGCTCATCCCCTCCCTCCTCCACTCTCCAGCCTACACCCACCTCGGCTGTCACCCCTGCAGGTTTGGGGACCTTCCTGGAGGCATGACTCCTACCCTCGTTCCTGAGGTTCTGAGCCCCCTTTCCTGTTCCTTCTCAGGCTGGGGTAGCTGCACTGTCCATTCACGGTCCCAGTCGTGCAGTGGGCACGGTGGCGTCAAGAGGGCATGAGTACAGGGCCCCATCCTGCAGGTACCCTGTCCCCATCTTGGTGGTAGATGCTGGCCGAACCTCGCGGCTCCTCTGGGAGTCAGCTCCTTTCCTCCAGTATTGGCCAGCTGTGCTGTGACTTAACTCTGCTGACAGGCCTGGTGGCCCAGAGAGGCACCTGTTTTCTCGTGGAATAGAGAATTCTCCATTGTTTCCCCACAGGGGGGGAGGGCTGGCTCCTGTGGGGGTGGGGGTGGGGGGGTTGGGGAGTAGGCTGCATCTGCAAGCTCAGATGGTTCAGAGCTGTCTGAGGAGTGAAACTCTTTGTGCATACCTTCAGGTCCCCACCCCCTGGGGGGACCCTGGGGGTCCCAACCTGGGCCCTGACATTGGCTTAACAGTCGTGCCTCAGCTGAGCGCTCAACCGTCTGAAGCTCAGCCACTCTGGCTACCATTTCGGGATTTGAACTTGAGCTTTTCCGCTCTTCTGCCTGAGATGAGGGCTTCTTTGAAGCTGCTAATGAGACTTGTTGGCTCGGGGCACTTAGTTTTCAGTTGTTAATTGCCCTCAGCTTGTCATTATTGTCTCTAAGTCAATGTAGCTTCTAAGTCAATGCAGCTTCCTTAACAACCCTCCAATTCCATTATCCCCGCCTCCTCTACTTTTCAAACAACTGAATCAGTTTGAGCCTGACCCTGGGTTTGCTGCTGGACCAGCCAGTGGCCAGCGCAGCCCCCTCCACCAGCCCCTCTGCCAGCCCCTTCTCCCGAGTCATCCCCAGGAAAAGTGTTAGCAATGGGGCCTGGCCCAGGCTGTGTGTGCACCACCCCGCACCAGAGATGGGGTCCTCCTTCCTGACCGAGTGGTGAGTGATCCAGTCCGAAAACCCATTTTACCGCCTGCTTTCTTGGACCACTCCACTCCTAGTCCCAACATGACAGATTCTCCAGGAAGCAGATGCTGAGGTGGAGTTGGGAATGCAAAAGGTTTCTTGGGAAGTCCCACCTTCGAGAGGAAAAAGGGAGGCAGCACAATTAGGCAGGAGGGACCATGGACTGTGATGCGCCAGCCCAGAGGGCAGCACTGGAGCACACTGCCCGTTGGAGATGTCCCATGTTGGGCAGAAATAGCTGTCCTTGTCCCACTGCCTTGCTAGCAGTGGCTGAGGTCGCCAAGAAGAGCATGACCTGGGTTTGAAGCTAAAGCTAGAGATGCCAGTTCACCCCATTCCTTGCAGCTGGACAGCGGTCCTTTCCTGAAAGGGATCGGAGCGGAGAGGCTGATCAATATTGGTGGAATCCATCCCTCTTGAGGGAGGTCCTCAGCATCGTCACCATGCGCCATTTTGTGAAGAGTAACATACCCCCTTTAGGAGACTGGCATGATCCTCACCCTCTTCTGTGAAACTAGGCTTTCCCCAGATGTGGAGCATCTTTTCATGTCCTTATTGGCCACTTGTCTGTCTCCTTTGGAGAAATGTCTATTCAGAGCCTTTGCCCATTTTTAGATTGGGTTATTTGTCTTTTTATTAGTAAATTGTGATAGTTTTTTGTGTATTCTAGATACAAGTCTCTTCTTGGTATGATTTGAACTTTTTCTTCCTTTCTGTGGGTGTTACCGCCCGAGGGGGGTCGTCTGCCCACCGCAAGACATGCCAGTAGTCAGGAGGCAAGATGGTAGGAGAGAAAGGGTTCTATTACAGCTTCCTAGCAAGAGGGAAGATGGCCGACTACTGTCCAAAAGAACCATCTTACAGAATAAAGACTGGAGCCCAGTTATGGAGGGGGCTGGTCTCTGGGCAGGGGCAGACATCTGGTGCCAGTTCCTGGTTGTCCTTTGTTTTTCTGGATGTGCATCAGAGACTGGGGCGAAGTCCTATACCCTGATCTTTCAGTTGTCATTGATGATGGCCATCGGCATAGACTCGCTGCCTGGGGGTCTCACATTCCTAAGGAAATCAAAGGAACAAAATTATGGACTTATAGCAGCTGGGAGGGGCCATAAAATCTACAGAGCCTTCAAATCCCCGGGAGACAGACCCTTACTCATCTAGGCAAGATTCAAGGGGCTGGTGAGTCAGGGTTAGTTAATCAGACAGAAGTCGTTCAAAGTTACAATATGATTTCTTTTCTATGATATGGCTTCCCTCACATCAACCTTGTGTTGAGCGGTATCAGGAGGAGTTGTCTTTTCACTTTCTTGATATTGTCTTTTGAAGCACAAAAGTTTTTAATTTTGATGATGCCTAAGTTGTCTCTTTTTGTTTTCATTGCTTGTGCTTTTGGTGTCGTATCTAAAAAGCCGTCACCCAATCCAAGATTTATGCCTGTGTTTTCTTCTAAGAGTTTTATAGCCTTTGCTCTCACATTTAGGTCTTTGATCAATTTTGAGAGAATTTTTGTGTCTAGTGTAAGATATGGGTCCAGCTTCATTGTTTTGCACATGGTTATCCAGTTTTCCCAGCACCATTTATTGAAAAGACTGTCCTTTCCCCATTGAATCATCTTGGCACCCTTCTCAAAACTCATTTGACCAAATCTGTCAGGGTTTATTTGTGGGTCCTCTATTCTAGTCCATGGTCTGTATGTCTGTCCGTATGCCAGTACCACGCTGTCTTGATTATTATAGCTTTGTAGTAAATTTTGAAACCGGGAAGTGTGAGTCTTCCAACTTTGTTCGTCTTTTTCAAGATTGTTTCGGCTGTTCTGAATCCCTTGAATTTTCATACGAATTTAAGGATCAGTTTGTCAGTTTCTGCAAAGAAGCCAGCTGGGCGTTTGGTAGGGATTGTATTAAATCTGATATACCAGTGGCATCAGGGAAATGCAAATGAAAATCATTCTGGGAGGTATTGCCCTCTTAACAATATTTGGTCTTCCAATCCACGAACATGGGATATCTTCCCATTTATGTAGGTCTTAATTTATTTCAACAACGTATTTTAATTTTCAGAATATGTTTTGTACTTCTTTTGTTAAATTTACTCATGAGTATTCATGGAATTATTTTCTTAATTTCATTTTTCTTTTATTCATTGCTGCTGTATAGAAGTATAATTGCTATTTGAATACTGATCTTGTGTCCTGCAACCTTGCTGAACTCATTTATTAGTTCTAATAGTTTTTCGTGGCATTCTCAGGATTTGCTATCCTACAAGATCATGGTATCTGAAAATAGAAGTAGTTTTCCTTCTTCCTTTCCAGTCTTGATGTCCCCTGTTTCATTTTCTTGCCTAATTGTCAGCCTCTTTGTTTACAGATGGGGCTCGGAGAAGACAAGTGACTTGCTGGCTTGCACAGTTGGAGACTGGTGGTTGAGACTGAAGCCCTGCTGGGTGGAACTGTCTGCTGCCTCCCTGGCCCTTCCTTCCCACCCAGGTCCATGGCCTCTTGCTCCCATGCCCTTTCCCTGGAGTCCTGTGAGATGAAGGCCTGGTATGGCCATGAGAATGGGTAGGCCCCAGGGTGCTTTGACATTTCTAGTAAAGCCTGTAGGGACCCCTTTTTCCCCCAGTGGGACCCTTTGGAGTCTTATGACCTCAATGGCCTCCCACTGGGAGACACTGACCCTCACTTGTCAACAAATGGCGGGCCAGATCCTCAGTGACTTACAGCAAAATCAGATCCCTCGTCAGATATGGCTCTGCGAGATGGAACTCTCAGGAGCGCTGGTCAATTCTGTGCCTGAGCCAGTGCGCTGTCTCCCCCTGGAAGCCACACCAGGGTCAGAAGGTGACCTGACTCTGAGCCTGGGCAGGCAGGAGTCAGCAGGTGCATGTGACAGCCTGATACACCCCTCCCTTCAGGGCAGTTGGACGGCAGTAGAGTCCAGGCCAGCACCCCTCTGCCTTCCTAGGAGAGCCTTTCCTGGGGTCCTGCAGACCCCCCACCCTCTTTCAGCACATCCTGCCCTCCTGCTGAGTCCAGGGCAGAAATTCCCAGTGCTCCCAGAGGTGGTACCCAGGTCAGTGGGATTGAAATGATGTATGCAGGTGGTTGTGGGAGATGGGCCAAGGGTGCACTGTGGGAGGGAACCCCCTCTGGGAGAGCTCAGAGGGGCATCTCGTGCTATGGAGCCCAGAGCCCCAGACTGCCCTGAAGCAACACCCCCAGAGTTTGAGCACTGCTGGTGTACGGGGCATGGCAGCTCCGGGGGGCAGAATCTGGGATCTGTCAGCTGCAGCCTCAACCAGCTGGGCGTGCTGGGTGGTCCCATGAGCATGGGGAGCCTCGGGCTCCCCTCCAGCACCCCTCCCTGGGCTCGGTGTACCTTCTACGACAGCACATGCCATGGGAGCTAAAGCTGGTGTTGCTGTTACTGCGTAGTTCTGTGCCACAGTCCTGTGCTCCCTTCCAGAGAGTGTGGCAAGCCTGGAGTGGGGAGGAAGGGTCCTGGACCCAGATGACAAGGCACAAGGCACGGTCGCAGACACCATGACATTTAGCCTTCGACACATCTGCTGAAGCAGGGCTGTGCAGATAAAGAAACTGAGGCTTCATGGTTAAGAGGGTACATCGACTTTGGAGTTAGGCAGAGCCAAGTTTGCATCCTGGCTCTGCATCTTCCCAGCTATGGGAACTTGGTCAAATAACTTAACCTCGGTATGCCTCAGTGTCCTCGTCTGTAAAATGGGAACAACACAGCATTGTATTTAAAGGGCTCTTTTGAGCATTAGTGGAAGTAATGTTTGCAAAGTGCTTTAGCACAGGGTAAACACTCAAAGCATGTTGGCTAGTTGTTTCTGTGAGAAAAAGACAACTTCACAGAGTTGTGCAGGGGCCGTAAAGAGAAGGCCTCTGGAAGACATAAACCAGCACTGACAGGCAATTTGCATTGCAAGAGGACTGTTTCGAAGGGAGGAAGACCAGTCAGGAGGCGTTGCATTCAGCATTTCAGGTGGTAATAGGGATGGAAAAGAGAGGGTAGAGTTAAATATCTAGGATGTAACATTGATAGGATTTTGTGACTGAGTCGGGGAAAATGAGAGAGAGTGAGGAGGTAAGTGTATTGGTGACAGGACAGTTACAAAGTGATCGGTAGTATGACCCTGTATCAACAGGCTATTGGCAAATGCACTTTAGGTCAAGATGATCTTAGAGGTGTTTTGTCTTGTTGAGAAATACAGCCTAAAAAAGACTGATGTGTTTGAATATATAAATTAAATACAGATAACAAAAAAAAAAAAAGAAAAGAAACTGAGGCTTCACTGGCCGTTTCATGTCCTGCCTGGGGCAGCCCAGAGCCAGTCGAGGGACTGTCCCAAGCTGCACCCCCACCCCAAAGCCTGGCTCGAGGAGGGGACTAGGAGGGGACACGGGGTGGCTGCACTACTAGGGGTGCCCAGGCAGGCGGGGAGGGAGCCTTCTGCTGGTGGGCAGGAATCCTCTCCCCTTAGGGCTGTTCTCCCCGCTGCTGAGCCTGAGCCCTCTCTGGGCTGTCCTGGCTGGCACCGTTCCCTCCTGGCCCACTGGGGCTGGCAGTTTTCCACAAAAGGGGTCCCACAGCCCTCACTTCTCCCATCCTCTATGCCCACGCCCTGTACTCATCCCTGCCCCCTGCACCAGCCCTCCAGGCTCTCCTTCTCACTGTCTGGGTCCCCTCAGGCCAGCAGTAGGGGGTCAGATCACGTCCTCACTCCCCTGCCCCAAACTGGGGCTCCCCTCCTCTTAGACTCAAATCCAGACCCCGGAGTCCCTGCATATTCTGACACTCCCACCTCCCTAATATCTCCCCTCTGTATATCCCTCCCACCTCTCTTAAGCCCTGCCTCCCATCTCCTTGACGCTGGTCCAGCCATACCAGCCTCCTGGCTGTCTCCCACCACCTCCCTGTCTGCATTTGTTGTCTGACCCTCACCTCTCTTCTCACCCTTCAGGACTCGGCTCAAATGTCCCCACCTCAGAGGGCCCCCCCTGTGCCCCTCCCTCACCAGGCCAGTCCTCATAGGTCTCTGTCTGCCCTCTTCCTAGGGCTTATCGCCGCCGCTCTCTGAGGGCGTTCCTTTGTCTGCCTCCTCCCTGTCCCCACAACTGACTGTAAGGAAGGCAGAGGGCCTGTGGGTCTTGCTCATATTCAATGTTTGGTTCAACAGACGTTGCTGAGCATCTGCTCCGTGCCAGGTGTTGTGCCGTGGGCTGGGAGAGATGTGGGAGGGAAACCAGGCTGGGTTGCCCTTCTGGAGCATCCAGTGGAGAGAGGGAAGGAGTGGAAAACGACCTGGTGCTAGGAAGGTAGGGTTGAACTTGTGTTCATCCACCCGCCCATCCTTCCACCCATTCATCCAACCCGTCTGTTCGTTCATCTACCCATCCACCTATCCAACCTTCTTTCCTTCCATGCGTCCATTTATCCACTCATCCATCTGCCCATCTGTCCATTAATTCATTTATCTATCCTTCCATTCACCCATCCATCTGTTCTGTCTGTCCATCCATCCACCCACTCACCTATCCATTCAATTCACCCATCCATCTGCCTGTGTCTATCTGTTCATCCATATCCATCCTTCTAGCCATCTGTCCATTTATTCATTTATCCATCCATTCACCTATCCATCTCTTCATCCATCAACCCACCCATTCATCCATCCTTCTATCCATCTATCCATTCATTCATTCATCCATTAATCCGCCCAACCACCCACTTGTCCATTCATTCATATTATTCATTCATATATTTATTCACTCATATATTTATTGTGTGCCTGCCACATGCCAGACACTGTGTTGGGTGCTGGAGACACTCTAGTGAGAAAAACCTGAGGAGCTCTGACATGGAGCACACATAGCTGGCAGCAGAGCTGAACATTACACATGCCAACATCCAGGAGCTTATTCCTGGGGGACAGGTCACTTGAAGGGAAGATGCAGCCAGCAGGGAGAGGGTAAAAAGCAGGGTGGGTCCTGCTCCATCAGAGACCATGAGAAGGCTTTCCTGGGGAGGTACCAGGTGTGATAGGGCTTCTGCTGGCCTCCACTCTGGGGACACTCACCCTTGGAACCCAGGCCCCGTGCTGTGAGGAAGCCCAGCCACAGAGAGACCGTGTGGGGAAGCTCTGAGGCCCCCTAGCCAGCAGCACTCGTCCGGTGACTCCGGCCCCAGCTTCTGTATCTTCTGATTGAGGCCTTGACGTGGTGGACCAGAGACAAGCTGTGCTCCCTCTGCCGTGGGAACTCCTGATGCAGAATCTGAGAGCCAAATAAACCACTCCCACTTGGGGTGATTTGTTATGTGTCCACCAGGCCTGGTGCTGTCCTGTGGGTACAGATGACCTGGCCCTGGGGAGTCCTCGACAGAGAGCAGCAGGCAATCTTAGGAGAGGGGGTCTCCTCGTCCGCTTGCCCTCAGCCTACACGCTCCCCCGTTCCTCCTGAACGTGCAGGGACTTTGCCTCCTGGGCCTGAGAGGAGGCAGCAGGCCACTTAGCTCGGCTCCCGCAGGCCACCTGCAGGTGCAGATCCCCCGCAACTGGACTGTCCACCCCCCAACCTCTACCTTTTAGGGCCTTTGCTCAGCCCATGGTCCTGCCTGGAAAGTCAGCCCCTCCTCTCTTCCTGACCGATTCTGCCCACACTTCCAGGTTGATCCCTGTGCCCACACTCCCACCTCTTCCAGGAAGCCCTCTCTGACTGGAGTCCACAGTGACCTGTGTTTCTGGGAAACTCCAAGAGAATTCACTGGATGAAGAAAGTGATATTTTCCCCCCTCATATGCATTGAATGACTTTACTGTGTTTACTGTGTTTGGTTTTGTTCCAAAGTGGTTTGGCTTCCTTAGGCTGCAAAAAGTAGAGTCTGAGTGTGTGAATACATCACTCCTTGGTTACTGACTGTGTGCCTGGCTGAGGCCAAGCCCTTACTCCTCCCCCTCCCCCTGCCTCCTCCCCGCTCCCTGGAGGGCTCTCTTCCACGGGCCTCCCTGACCTTCCCTGCCTTCCTCTTCTTGCTGGCGCTCCTTCTAGTCTCCTGTCACTTCCTTCTGGGGCCTCAGCGCTCTGCCCTGGCCTGGCCATGTCCACACTCACTGGCTGATCTCACTGGACCCTGGCCTCTCCGGTGGGCTGCTGACCTGCACAGCTCCCTGGCCTCAGGCTCCCGGTCCACCTGCCCTCAGCCTTCCCCCCAAGTGGGCGTGGCCCAGACAGAATCCTGATGTGTCTCCAACACACCCTCCCGTTGTCCCATCCTCCCATCCTCCATCTCTCTCCAACATCCCATCATCCAGTTGCTCAGGCAGGAGCTATCCACCACTCTCTCTTTCTCTCACACCCGAGGCCAGAAAATCCTGTTGCCCTGAATTTCAACATATTCCAGAATCCTCTGCTGGCGTGCCTGGAGGAGCCTCCGGCCTGGTCTCTCCCTCTGCGTGTCTCCCTACCACTTCCTCCTTCCGAAGCACCGAGAGCAGAGACTCAGGGCCTACACCCTCTGTCTGCCCAGCTCTCCCCTTCCGCTGGTCCCCCAGGTTCAGCTAGGCCTCTGAATCTTCTCATTTGCTGTTCCCACTGCCTGGATGCTCTTGCTCCAGGCCCCTAATGGCTCCACCCTTCCCTCTCTGTTCTGATGTCATTTTCTCAGACAGGCCATCCCAGCCACTGGCCACCCTATGAAATGGCAAAGCAGCCCCTCCTGGCAGGGCCTTGGGTCCAAGGGTCACAAACTCACTAGTGGGAAGGGCCATGGGATTTGGAGAGCATGTTTCCTGGGGGGGGGCGGGGGGGGGGGGGGCTGTTGCCCCAGACCTTTTAAAATTTTTTTCCTGAGGAAGATTAGCCCTGAGCTAACATCCATTGCCAACCCTCCTCTTTTTCTGGTTGAGGAAAATTAGCCCTGAGCGAACATCTGTGCCAATCCTCCTCTATTTTTTGATATGTGGGACACGGCCCCAGCATGGCTGGTGAGTGCAGTGTCTGTGCCTGGGATCCGAACCCACGAACTTGGGCCACTGAACTAGAGTGCACAGAACTTTAACCACTCAGCCACAGGGCCAGGCCCAACCCCAGACCATTTTTTAAAAATTAAAGTAAATATTTTTTTTTTACAGATAAATACATAGGAAAATTCAGTGAAATTTTCTCAGGAAAATTCCCTGGCTTCTCGAGAAGACGTGGTTTTAAATGCCCTGGGCAGGGGCCGGCCCAGTGGTGCAGCGGTTAAGTGCACTCGTTCCGCTTCTTGGCGGCCCTGGGTTCTCTGGTTTGGATTCTGGGTGTGGACATGGCACCACTTGGCAAGCCATGCTGTGGTAGGTGTGCATGATGGGAACAGCAGATTAGAAACGGCGATGGTAGGGTCTCCCCACAAAAGTGCCTTTCAGACAAGTCCGGACGGAAGGGGTGGCTTCCAGCTTGACCTAGCGCAGCGGGACCCCCCAGGAGGATCACAAAGGGACATGGTGGCATCCTGTCTCCCTCAGCTAGAACACAGGTGGCTGGGTGGCACCAACAGATAACCAGGGGAAGCCAGAGAGGCTCCAAGTCCAGAAGGCCAGGCAGCTCTGACTGCGGGCATGGGGTTGGCTGAGAACAGGAAGGGCAGTTAAGAGTCTTTCAAAGGAACACTTTGACCCCAGACCCAGGCCAGGAGACTGCTTGTCCCACATGGGCTGGCAGAAGACTGGAGGTCCAGGGCTGCTCTTAGAGGTCAGTGCCAGAAAGCTCTGGGGTTGGGGGTCCAAGTACAGCCAAGTGCAAGAGTGAGGCACCCAAGAGAGGAACAGGGAGATGAGTTCACAGGCTCATCCCTAGAGGTGACCTTGGCCCCTGACCCTGCTCATTCCCAGAATGCTGGCAGCCAGGTGTGTCCCCCAGGCGGGAGACCAGAGGATTCTGAAGAATTGGACTGGCCTCTCAAGACCTCTGGCCAAGTGCCTGGACCCTGCTCCTTCACCTGACAGGCCCAGCCTCACCCACGCAGCCACACTGCTTCATGTCGGCACTTGTGTGCCTCTTGTGAAGACCCGGGGACCACGAGGATCACCAGACCCTCGAAATAAGAGCATCTAACACAAAAGATGGATTTACACCTACCAAAATATAAGAGTCTGGAGGAAACAGAAACAGTGTGGAGAGGACGAGAATATAAAAAAGAGAACACCACCAGAGAAATGAGAGAAAATATTGCATCCATGACCTAAGAACAGGAGGCTACAAAAAAGGAACAGGCAGGGGCCGGCCCAGTGGTGCAGCGGTTAAGTTTGCACATTCTGCTCCTGTGGCCCGGGGTTCGCTGGTTCAGATCCCAGTTGCGGACATGGCACTGCTTGGCAAGCCATGCTGTGGCAGCCATCCCACATATAAAGTAGAGGAGGATGGGTATGGATGTTAGCTCAGGGCCAGTCTTCTTCAGCCAAAAGAGGAGGATTGGCAGCAGATGTTAGCTCAGGGCTAATCATCCTCAAAAAAATAAATAAATAAAATATAAAAAGGAAACAGGCAGAGGATAAGAGAGAGCTCTTTTTTATTTTTTTAAAAATAGCAAAAATGAAAATTCAATCAAGATAAATTTCCCATAAAGTAGAAAAAATGAAAAATGGGAGAAATAACAGAAAATTAGACCATCAGTCTAGGCGCTCTAATGTGCAATTAATGAGTTCCAGAAAAAGAAAACGGAAGAGAGAGCATCATTGAGCAAATTTACCAGGCAACGTGCTAAAACAGAAGGATGGGAAGGGCTGAAGGAATGAAAGACCTGACCCGGATACAGCGTTGTGAAATTGCCAGAACCTGCTTTTCGTTGCAGAATGTCTACAGCAAATCTCAGGAGGGCCGTGTAAAGTCATCTGCAGGTGACAAGGGACTCCAAGCACTTCTCTCAGGAAGCTGCTGGAGGGCACACAAGGAGTGAGTGGGGCCCCAGGAAATGGGATCAACCCCAGAGGGGCTCAGGGAGCCTGGAGAGCTAGTGTCCAGGGGGAGGCAGAATCAGGGTGCCCGAGAGAGGCCCTGGGGAGAATGGGGCCGAGGATCGTCATCTGCTTCCCCTGGGTGGCAGGGTGGCTGGAACATGCCTCCCTGAGTCCCTGGAGAGGCTCAGGGATGGAAGGAAGCCAAGCACAGAAACTGGACCACAGGAACAACTGACACCAGGATAGCTGAGGCATGGGCTCGCCAGGTTTGCAGGCACAGGGACCCCCCACCCCCACCCCGCAACCAGGTCGTGAGCAGAGGAAACGAGTGGGTAGGGGGCACTGGGAAAGTGCAGACCCCTCATGTTGCTACACAAGTTTAATCACTAAACATTAGGAAATCTCCAGAGACAGCTTGCAGATGGGGGGTCCTGTGGGGGTGGGAAGAGGGAGCAGGGAGGGCTCTGCTTCCTCAGGATGCTCTTGGCTCCAGATGCAAATTATGTTTTAAAAGAATTGGGAGGATGGTAGTCCATCCATGCCCTGTCCCCATGCGGGAGAGTCATCTGTTGTGTCTGAGGGAAAGGAGTGCTGGTGGCTACAAGAGGTGGGCCCGGGGCACCCGAGGGAGGGTGGGCCCTGCTGTCCAGATGGGATGCAGATAGTGAGGATGGACCTGCACAAGGCTGTTGCAGCCAATGGCGCTGGATCCTCAGATCATCGAGTCATCAATTCATTCAATAAGTGCTTGATTGAGTAATTCCCAGTAATTGATGCATTTATCACACAGACATCCATTGAGCACCTTCCACATGTGAGACCCTTGCTAGGTGATGGGGATGGAGCCAGGATCCAAAGTCCTGTGACACCGGTAAGCTGGTGGGAAGGCGGCAATCACCAGTCGGTGTGGTGGGAGCATTGTAGGTGGGGGCTGGGAAGCATGGTGAGGGCTCCCACCTCTGTCCAGCAGACGTCCTCTACCTTGCCACAATTTGGACTTACCTGGGGCTTAGAGTCCACCTCCAGGGAGCCTGGTTGATTGGCCTGGGTGGGGCCTGGGATGGGGACTTTCCAAAGCTGCGAGAAGGTTCTAAGTGGCACTCAGGGACATGAACCACAGGCCTAGGGCGAGCCAGGGAGGGCTTCTGGACAAAGTGAGACTTTAGGAGGAAGGAGGGGGCGGGGAGCAGGGGCTGGGAAGGACTTGAGCTGAGGGACAGCTGGGGAAGGCCTGGGCTGAGGAAGAGGGTGTGAGAAGGACCCTGGAAGAGGATGCCGCAGCAGCCTCTGAGCCCACTGGAGGGACAGCTCCAGTGGGCACCTGTCCGGGAGGCGGGCAGTTGCTCTCAGATGCCTGGTGGTGTGAACTGAGGCTTGCTGGGATGACCCGTAAGGGCTGTCGGCGGGGAGTGCATGTGATCTGAGGGTTTCCAGGTGAAGAGCATGCTTTTGGGACTTCCTTCCTGGCTACCTCCTTGGCTTCCTCCCTGTTCCGGACAGTGGCTCCTGGATTGGGGCAGGGTGACCAGGGGAAGGTGCATGGAGGCTCAGCAGGGCCGGCTACCTGCCCAAGACCCCTGGGCCGGCCGGCAGAGTCGAGGGCCAACCCAGGGGTACCAGCCTCCACCACAACATGGCGAGAGCTCGGTTCTGGAGAAAGCTGGTTGGTTCTGGATAAAATGCTGAGCACCTTCATCTGCTGCAGAATGACACCCTCACCCCACAGTTCTCTTCTGTTTCAAACTCTCTTCCGAAGGGACTCATTCACCCTCACCTCTCGTTCTTTCTGGAAGACAAGGATTTTTTTGTAGGGGGAAATGTACTGAAACAAGAGTGCTCTTGTCCTCCCATTTTCTTTCCCACAAGACTCAGCTGGAAAGAAGTGCAGTGGGTGTCCCCATGTCCAGGGTCATTTCCTGGCTGGGTAAAGCGGGTCCTGCCCATCTCACCTCGGGTGGGAGAAACTGTCAGAGAACCTGTGACTGAATGAGTGGCTGGCTGAGGGCAGGCCTCCCCCACTGCCACCTGGATGTCCAGGCCACCCTTCTCTGGAGCCTCACACTCGTTCCTCCCAGAGTCCCCTCCTGGATGGCCACCAGGATGGTCTGGGCGCTGACTTGGCTGCCGGGGCCCTGCCAGCCCTGGCCTGGCCTCTCGTCGGCCAGCCGTTCACAGCAGCCCTGGCGCCATGGCCCAGCTTCCCACCCTGGGTCACATGCAGCTGGGCTCAGCGAGGTCAGAGGGTCCCAAAAGGGAGGACGAAAATGGCCCGCCTCTGTTAAGGATGAAGCCTATGCCTGTCCTAAATTGCCACCAGCCCCTCTGTTCTGCCCAGTTTGCCCAGCAGTCGTCAATGCCAGGGGCCTGTTCCCGGAGAAGTCTTGCAACAACTGTGTTTTGCTTGGGCTCCAAATTACCCATCACTTCACCCCTCGGGGCAACAGGCGGCTGAACATCAGAGTGGCAGCAAGCAGGGGAGCCCCAGCTCAGGGACAGCTGAGAACCCATATCAGTCACCAGCTGCAGTGGGCACAGGAATGTTGATGAGACTACTTCTGGGTATGTCCCCAAAAGAACGGAAAGTAGGGGCCTGATGAGACATTTGCACACCCATTTTCACAGCAGCATCATTCATGATGGCCAAGAAGTGGAAACAACCCAAGTGTCCGTCAATGGAGGAATGGATAAGCAAAATGTGGTCCATTCATAAATGGAATATTATTCAGTCTTAAAAGGGAAGGAAACCCTGACACCTGCTACAGCATGGATGGACCTCGAGGACATTATGCTGAGTGAAATCAGCCAGTCAGAGAGAGACAAATACTGTATGATTCCACTAGGATGAGGTATCTAAAGTAGTCAAATTCTTAGAAACAGAAAATAGAATGGTGGTTGCTGGGGTGGTGTCGGGGGGAGTGGAGAGTCGTTTAATGGGTATAGAGTTTCAGTTTGAAAAGTGGAAAAGATGAATAAGTGAAAAGATGAAAAAGTTCTGGAGAGCTATTGTACAACAATGCAAATGATTTTGACAGTACTGAACTGTACACTTAAAAATGGGTAACATGGTGCATTTTGTGGTATGTGTTTTTTTACCACAACTAGAAAAAAAAAAAGATGTCGATGGGAGCAGATAGCTGTATTGGAGAGAGCCCTGGCTGGGAATTCAGGAATTTTGGATTTTGGTCCACATTCTCCCTTTTCTGGTGGCCTTAGTCAAGTCACCTGCCGTCTCTGGGCTTGGTTTCCTTCTCCTACAGAATGAGGGGTTTGTTTTAGGCTTTCCAGTTCAGAAAGCTGAGTGTGCACAGATGAGCCTGCCACAGTCCCTCATTGACTTTCACTCAAGTGTGACATTTACAAAAAAACTACACACATCAACACATTCTCTCAAACCAAACACACCCCTTTGATGCCACTGCATGAACAGACCACCATTTATTTATCCATTTACTGCTGATGGACATTTGGGCTGGTTCCAGTCTGGGGTGACGGTGACCGGTGCTGCTCTGACCATTCCAGCACTTCCCCTGGTGCACACAGGACTTGTTTCTGTTGGGTACACATGGGGGAGAATTGCTGGGCAGTTACATGGCTTTAGCAGAAATTGCCAAACAATTTTCAAGGTGGTTGAACCAATTCCTACTCCTATCAGCGGTGCTTCTCTTCCTCGAAAACTAGATGGAGTGGGTCCTTTTTTTTCTTAAAGATTTTATTTTTTTCCTTTTTCTCCCTGAAGTTCCCTGGTACATAGTTGTGTATTTTTAGTTGTGGGTCCTTCTAGCTGTGGCATGTGGGACACCGCCCCAGCATGGGCTGATGAGAGGTGCCATGTCTGCCCCCAGGATTTGAACCAGTGAAAGGAGTGAGTCCTTTTGAGTTGGTTTTTCTGGTGGGTCCGCAGTGGGTTTAATTTGCGTTTCGCTGGTGGCCGATGAGGACGAGCACCTTTTCACACCCCAGTTATCCTGTCCATCAGGAGTGATGCGCCTGTTCTAGTCTTTTTCTATTTTTCTGTACTGTGCTTATCTTCTTCTACTTTGTGGACTGCAGTTCCATTCTTTTTTTCTTTTTTTGAAGGATGATTAGCCCTGAGCTAACATCTGCTGTCAATCCTCCTCCTTTTGCTGAGGAAGACTGGCCCTGAGCCAACATATGTGCCCATCTTCCTCTCTTTTATATGTGGGACGCCTACCACAGCATGGCTTGCCAACCGGTGCCATGTCCGCACCCGAGATCCGAACCCGCGAACCGTGGGCCGCGGAAGCGGAACGTGCGCATTTAACTGCTGAGGCCCCAGTCCGGTCCTTGTTCCATTCTTTTAATTGTCTCTTTCGATGAGAAGTTCTTAATGTAGTCCAACTTATCAATTTCTTCTCTTTGTAGAGTTTACCACTTTTTGTGCTTATTTTAAAAAATCTTTACTTACTGCAAGATTATAAACATGTTTCCTTCTAAAGGTTTTATTATTTTACCTTTCACATTGAGGTCACCAATTCAGCTGGAACTGATGTTTCTGCATGGTGTGAGGTTTGGGTCTACATTTACTTTCCACTCATGGGTAGCCAATTGACCAGCACCAATTATTGAAAAGACCATCCTTTCCCCATTGCAAGGCATTGTCCCTCTGTCATAAATAGGTGGACTGTGTCCATGAAAATTTTTCTGGACTCTTTATTCTATTCAATTAGCGTATCTATCTGTTCTTGCACTGATACCCCACTGTCTCAATTGCTGTAACGGTTGTGATATCTGGTAGTGTAAGTTCTCCCGTTTTGTTCTTCTTCAAGATCACCTTGGCTGTATTTGACCTTTTGCTCTTCTGTACGGATTTTAGAATTAGCATGTCAGTTTCCGAGGGAAGCATTGTAAACTATGCATTGCTTTAATTGCAGCCCACACATTTTCATATGTTGTATTTTCAGTACTATTCAGTGCAAATTATTTTCGAATTTCCCTTGTGATTTTTTTGACCAGTGGATTACTTAGATATTTCCATATTTGGGGTTTTCATAGCTATCTTCTTGTTACCGATTTTAACTTAATTCCAGCGTAATCAGAGAACCCATTCTGGATGATTTCCTTTTAAGTTTATTGAGACTTGTTTTATGGCCCAGTGTTCAGTTTATCTTGCTGGATGTACCACAGGCAATAGAAAGGAGTGTGTTGGGGTACTGTGATAAATGTCATTAGGTCAAGACAGTCTGTACTGTTGGTCACATCATTTGTGTCCCTACTGAGCTTTCTGACCATTTGTTCTATCCATTGCTGAGAAACGGGTGTTAAAATCTCCAACAATGACTGTTGAATTATCTATTTCTCTGTTTAATTCTGTCAATTTTTGCTTCAAATATTTTGAAGCTGTTTTGAGGCACACAGCAATTTACGGTTTTTGTCTTCTTGTTGAGTTACCCATTTCTCATTAGGCAGCATCCCTCTTTCTCTCTGACGGTCCCGTGTGTTGAAGTCCATCTTATGTGACGTTGTTGTTGCCTCTGGAGCCTGGTTAGGCTTCCTGTTTGCATGACACATGTTTGTCAAGTGCCTCTCCTGAAAAGAGCACGTGGCAGAGTCTTGCTTTTTTATCCTTTTAATTGAAGTGTTTAATGCTCACCTTTTCATGTGACGATGAATTGGTGGGTTTTAGGTCCATTGTCTATTTCAGTTTGTTCCTTCTAAAATGTCCTCTTTTGCTTTCTTTTAGATTATTTGAATATTTTTTAGCATTCCATTTTAGTGTATCTGTTGGATTTTCAGCTATCTCTTTGTGCTATTTATTTTAGAGGTTGCTTTAGGGATTACAGCATATCCTTAACTTTTCAGTCTTCTTCGAGTTAATATTGTATCAATTCACATAAAATGTAGAACCCTTTCAATTTTATAGGTCCATTTTTTTTACTGTAGTTGTGTGTATTACATGTATATACAACAAAAACCCCACAATTCAATGTTATAATTTTTGCCTAGATATATATATTTTAGAGAAATTAAGAGGAAAAATAGTCTTTTATATTTATTCAGGTATTAAACATTTCTGATGCGTTTCATTCTTTCCTGATGATCAAGTTTCTATCTGGTATCATTTTCCTTCAGCCTGAAGAATTTCCTTTAGCACTTTTTGTAATACAAGCCTCCTGGTGATGAATTCCCTTAATTTCCTTTCATATTAACATGTCTTTATTTACCCTCATTCTTGAAAGCATTGGACATTCTACCGCAGGTCGACAGGCTTCCTTTCACTGCTTTCAGGATGTTGTTCCACTCTCTTCTGGCCTCCATAGCTTCTGAAAAGCAGTCATCAGCTGTTGAGTCTCCGTTCCCTGCGTGAGATATGCTTTTCTACAGCTGCTTTTTAAAGATTTGTCTCTTTACATTTGGTTTCCAACAATTTGACTGTGATGCATGGTTTTCTTTGATTTTATCTTAGTTGGGGATTGTGGAACTTCTTCGAGTAGGAAAATTTATGTCTTTTGCCAAATATAAGAAAATTCCAGAAATTATTTTTTTCAATTGCTTTTCCCTGCCCCATTGTTTCTCTCCTCTCTTTTCGTAATTTCACTTACACATATGTAGACATTTTTATGTTGTCCCTTTAGGGACAAAGATCCCTTAGGCTCTTTTTATTTATTCCCCACTGTTTCTTTTTCAGATTGAATACATTCTATTGATATATCTTAAAGTTTATTTATTTTCCACCATCATCTCCACTCTTCTGTTAGGCCCATCCACTTAACTTTATGATATTAATTTTCACTTCTAGAATTTCCATTTTTAAAATATAGTTTCTAGTTCTCTGTTTTGATTTTTTAAAAAACCTTTTTGCTTCTTAAAAGCATATTTCCCTTTACATGAAAATTGTAGTTATAATAGTTACTTTAAAATCCTTGTTTGCTCCATCATTAGGGTCATACCAGGGATCAAGCTCTTTTACTTTTTTTTTTGAGAATGGCTAATATTCTTTTCTTTCCTTCTTTTTCTCCCCAGTAATTTTATTGAGATTATAATGGTTTATAACTTTGTGTAATTTTGGGTGTACAATATTATTTATCAGTTTCTGAATGGACTTTATCATGCTCACCACCAGTAGTCTGATTTTTGTCCATCACTGCACATATGTGCCCTTTTACCTCTTTTGCCCACCCCTAACCCCTCCCCTCTGGTAACTACTAATCTGTTCTCTTTGACCATGTATTTGTTTATCTTCCACATACAAGTGAAATCATTCAGTATTTGTTTTTCTCTGTCTGGCTTATTTCACTTAACATCATACCCTCAAGGTCCATCCATGTTGTTGCAAATGGGACGATTTTGTCTTTTTTTAATGGCTGAGTACTATTCCATTTATATTCTTTTTCTTTGTATAGTGAGTAATTTTAGATTGTATCTTGGACATTGTGTTATTTTGTGTTGACTTTGGCTTCTCTTATATTAATTCAAAGAGAGTTGATTTTAGTATTTTTGTGTTTGTGTTAGCCAAAGCAGTTGACCTGGTGGGGCTCAGACTGCAAACACCGTCCCTTGGACAGCAGCTCAGATCTCATCCCAGTTCTTTCATTCTCAACCAAGGTGCCTGGAGTCTCCCCATGCCTGTGCTCCAATGTCACCTACAGATTTAGGCCCAGTCAATACACAGAACTTGGGTCTCCCCTTCTCTCGCTCCTTCCTTTCTGGGATGCCCCTATACTTCCCTGAGGGTGTCAGAGTCTCAACTCTGTCTCCTAGCTCTTGAGGCAAGAAAGACTGCAGGTGTTTTGTTGGTGTTTTGTCGGCCCTGCACGGCATGGACTGTGGCCTGTCCTTAGGCTAGAAGCTGTGAGAACAGGCAGCTCACCTGGCTGTCCCCTTCTTCTAAGTGTTGCCTCCTCTCCAGCATCTGCCGGCCTCTGCGCATGCTGGCGGCTCCAGGTGAAGGTTGTTTTCTATTTGTCTAGCGTTCACAGCGCCGTCCGGGGGAGGGTCAGTTCCGCAGCAGTTTACTCCGCCATACTGGAAACGGGGCCCAGCTTGTCAGTTTCTGTGAAAAACCCTGCTGGGGTCTGGAAAACTGTTTTGCATCAAATTTGTAGGTCATGTTGGGGAGAAATGACGTTTTTACAATATTGAGTGTTCTGTTTCTTCAACTTGGTCTATCCCGCCATGTATTTATTTCTTCTGCAATTTCTCTCAATCTTGTTTTACAATTTTCTCTCTATAGGTCTTGCGCTCTTTTTTGTTACTTTTACATCGAGGTATTTGGTTTTTTGATGTTTTTGTAGATGGTCTCATTTAAAAAGTTTAAATTTTTACATCTTAACTGGCATCTAGTGGTCAGTGCCTAATATCTTAGCTTTATACACCCCGCCCAAACAATTAATGCTTACTAAAGGAACGTTACCAACGATGAAGCGGTGGCTCGCTGCACCTCCACCACACCTGCGGTGAAGCTGGAGGTTCTCATGAGGGGGGTTTTCAGGGATTGGGGCTTGGGCTTTACAAACTGAGCATGTAAGCTGAACGAGGGGCAAGTTATGTTAGGAATTAGCCAAAGCAACAAGCAATTCTAAGTAACCATCTAATGGGCATCCTGCTTAGAAAACGGAGCCTGGCAGCATCACAGCTTTCCAGGGAAGCGGGGTCAAGATGCCACCAAGCTCCTCTCACTTGATAGTAAGGCCATTTCTTGCTTGCTGGGGTGGTGAAGGGGACACCACAGGAGACTGACCTGCTGCAGTAATGTCGGGACAGGGAAGTTCCCACCTGAACTTTGACATAAGCTCCTCTCCGAGCTAAACTAGTAAAACTCATCCTCGCTGGCTGTAGTTAGCCATTTGTGGGAGTCGGCCAAGACTGCTGTAAATGAGTCACTCGAGTTTGCAGACAGGCCCCCTCCCTCCAGATCTTGGTCAGTCTTGGAGAGGAAGCAGGCCTGACACTGACCATAATTTAGGAGTGGACGTCTAATCCGTGGTGTCCTGCCACGCTTAGAGAGGCCGTATGGACGCAGGGGTCGGTCAGCTGTGGCAGTCTGGAAAGAGCAGTGCGGGTGTCTGTCAGCTTGGGTTTCGTTCCACCAGAAAAGAGACCTTGGGCTACTGACTTAACCTTCCCAAACTTCAGTTTCCTCACCTGCAACACAGGCTCGGCTGGCACGGAGGGACTGTTCAAGGCATCAGTGTGGTTACTACTGGTGGACACTCAAGCACATTTGAGCATTGTCACTTTCTTGGCAAGGCAGAACAGGGAGGGGACTGTCTTGGCCAGTGGACTCCACTCCAGACCCATCAGGTTGCAGGCTGCTGTCTCATGCTCCAGCCTCTTTTAGCTGTGTGCGGGGCAAAGGGGCCAGTCAGACTGATGAGTGCCTTCTGACTGATGTGTGAGGTCTTCTCCCCAAAAGTGGACAAGCTGGTCATGGTGTAGTGGGTTGAATAGTGTCTCCCCCAAATTCATGTCCACCCAGAACCTCAGCATGTGATATTATTTGGAAATAGGGTCTTTGCACATGTAATTAGTTAAGGATCTTGAGATGAAATCTTTTGGATTTAAGGTAGGCCCTAAATCCAATGACTGATATCTTCATAAGATGAGAGGATGCAGAGAAACACACAGAGGAGGAGCCATGTGACTAGGGAGGCAGAGAGTGGAGTGATGCTGCTGCGAGCCAAGGAATGCCTGGAAGCTGGAGGCGGCAGGAAGGATCCTCACTTAGAGCCTCTGGAGGGAGTGCGACCCTGCTGACATCTTGGTTTTGGACTTCTCGCTTCTACAACTGTGAGAGAATAAATGTGCAAGTCCCCAAGTTTGTGAGAATGTTATGATGGCCCTAAGAAACAAATGCATCTGTGTTTACAGATCAGTTATGTGTTCATGAGTTTGTCCCTGGGATGGGGACCCATTCTTGACCCTGGGCACATCCTGCTGAGTCTGCAGTGCTCAGCGCTGCCAGCGGAGGGAGGGGGGTGTGGGGGTGTGGGAGCGTGGGGGTGGTCACCCAGGTGAATGGGACTCTGGGAACTGGGCCCGGGGTCACCAGCTGCAATCTAGCTGCATGTCTCTTAAAAAAAACAAAATCGTTTTGTTATGTAGTATCTCAGGCAGACAACAAAAGCATCGGAAACATAACGAACACTGCATATCTCTCGCAGCGAGAGCAACGCCGAAATGATTGACTCTTGGTTGTTTATTCTTTTGAGTGTGTCTATGCTTTCTCTGTTTTATTGAAAAGACAACACACTACTTAATACACTTAAAAGGACAGGACCTTGCACATCTGCAGGGCCGCAGGTGGCGAGGACGTGCTGTTGCTGGGTTCTGCCATTTTCACTTGTAGCAAACGTTCTCCCACGTTTAAACGTGGTGTTTATATTTGCACTCATTTTCATCCCCCCTTGTTGCTTTTTATGCTAGGTGGAAAGTCATAACTGCTTGTGGCAACAAGTAAAACCACACAGATAATCGAAGAAAACCCGAGTCCCAGCACGACCAAGGTAGACGGAGTGGCGGAGCCAGGGGGCTTCCTTCCATGCCCCCCGTTCACTCAAGGTGGGCCGTGCTCTGGAGAGCACCAGCCCAAGTGGAGCTGCTGAAGCTGTCCTTAGCTCCCACCTTCCCCTGGGGTTCACAGACCCCCACCCCCGGCGCCCCAGGGAGAGTTGGGATGTTGGAGGTGGTTGGTTCACACTCAATCTCCCACGCTTCCTGCTGGATGGAGGGGGGGCCCCCCCGAGGACTCTAGGGGTGATGTCAGCACCACTGCCGGGAAGAGGCGCGGGGAGCCGGTGAGAAGAAAAGCGAGCCCTCCCCGCACGCACCGAGGACGCATGCGCCCAGCTTTCGGAGGCCAGGGGCCTACACCGGGCTGGAGGAGTCCTGGTGGGCCTTCAGAGAACTCAGGGAGGCCCCGTTCCGTGGGGGTGTGGGAGCGGCCTGAGACGGCACCGCCGACCTCGCCTTCCTGAAGATCTGGGCGATGCAGCGGGGCGGGCTGAGGGCGGGGCCTCCCCGGTGACGCGGGGCCGGCGGGGCCTCGGAAGCCGGGCGGCGCTTTCTGAGGCATCCAGGGCTGTGCCTGTGGCACGCCGCTTGCTCTTGCACCCCGGCTCCAATCTGAGTGTTTCGGGGGTGCAGACTATGGTATCCACCTGTTCCCCACTACAGACGTGGCACGTGGGGTCGAGGTGGGCCTGCTGACACTTTTGGTTGACCTCCTTTGAAGTTATCTAATCACTTGTCGACCCTGAAAGATCGTGAGATTGTACAGGTAACTCCACACTTCTGCTATGGTTTCAATACCAGGCCGTCCGCCTGGCTGCGCTCAAGGTGCCGTGGAGACGGGGCGCAGGCGCGCGGGCTCGGTCCCCCACCCCAGCGCTCTGTTCCAGGCCTCTCCTTCCCCCGCTGCAGGGCACTGAAGTTCAGGTGCAAAATGCCAGCTCCGTTCGCAGGATTCCCCCGGACACTCCCCCCGGGGGAGGCACCTTTCCTGGGCTCCAATCCCGCTGCTCGGCACCCAGAGCCCGGGAGGAGGGGCGCGCAGGCTGGCGAGGCAGGAGTCAGCGGGCGGGAGGGCTCCCGGGCCGCGCGGGCAGCCCCGGGACGTCCGCCCGCGGGGCCAGCGGGGGGTCAGCCCCTCCGACGTCAGCGCCCCGCCCGCGGCGCGCAGGGCTGTTGTTGTGGCCGCGGCGGTTCGGCAGGAGCCCGGTCATGTGACCGCGTCCCAGCGAGGCCTGAGGCCAGCAGGCCCTCACTTCTCTGCGGGCTTCCCAACAAAAGGGAGAAAACCACCGCTAGAAATGTCCCGGAACGCTAGCTTTTGCTTAAAACAAAAAACGGACAGAGAGCGAACTGTACTGAAATATCTCCATAGAGAAGGTGCTCGTAAACGTTATTTCAGAGAACTTACTTTATCAAAAGGAAAGAATAGGAAAACAAGGAACACAGAAAGACCTCCAGATCGGGCTGCTCCCTGTCGAACTACGGGTCCCCGACAGGCGCTGTCGCTTCGCCTAATAATTCACAAGACACTCGTGTCGGGTCCGCGCGGCCGGAGGAGACGGCGGGCACGCTGGGTGCTGGGGAGCTGACGCAGCCCGGGCACACCGGGTCCCCCCGCGGCCCTCGCCCACAGCGCGCGCCCGAGGGGAGGCACGCTCACTGTCCCGCAGGCCCGTCCTCGGGCGACCGGGGACCGGCGGCCGGAGGGCGGACTGCGCTCGCCCCGCCCGGGACTCCGAGCCCCGCGCCGCCCCCGCCCCCACGCCCGCGGGGAGCTTCCCTCCTCCTCGCTGCCGCGGACCCCGGGCCCCGAGCCCGGCCTCGGCCAGCGCATCCCCGGGCGCCGGGTCCCCGCAGGCCGCGGTGCGGAGGGGCCTCGGGCTCTGAGAGCACGGCCTCCCTCGCCCGCCCGCCCGGTGCTGCCGTCAGCTCCGGCCGCAGCCATTTTGGAGCGAGCGAGACAAAGAGCGAGTCATCGCCGCCGCCCCCCACAAGGCCACGGCCGCGGTCCCCGCCCGCCGCGCCGCCCCAGCGTCGGCCCCAGGCCCTCCCGGCGGGCCGCACCCCC
>NC_060278.1:109875652-109973090 GCF_021613505.1 Equus quagga | reverse complement strand
GCGCCCGCCGCCAACAGTCAGCCCGGGCCCGCCGCGGCGCCCGCGCAGGTGGCCAAGGCCGACTCGCCCAAGACCGCGCTGCCGCCGGCGCCCCCGCCGCCGCAGACCCTGGCGGCCAGCTGCCCGGCCGGCGCGGGGGCCGGCATGATCCTCGGGCCAACTATGCAAGGGGCGCTGCCCGCCGCCGCCGGCCTCCCGCCGCCGGCCCCCGGCACCCCCACCGGGCTGCCCAAGGGCTCGGCCGGCGCGGTGACCCAGAGCCTGCCCAGGACGCCCTCGGCCCCCGCCAGCGGGATCCGGGCCACGCTGACGCCCACGGTCCTCGCCCCTCGTCTGCCGCAGCCGCCTCAGAACCCGACCAACATCCAGAACTTCCAGCTGCCCCCAGGTGAGTGGCCGCGCCGGGCGGGGCTCTGCTGCCCCAGCCGGGAGTCCAGGAAGTTGTGGGCCCGGCAGGACGCTGAGGTCACGGTCTTGCACAGGCCTGCAGCGTGCCGGGGTGCACCTCTGCGGGAGAGTCCTTTGAGTGTGTGTGTGTGCGCGCGCGCGCGTGCGAGGGTGGCGGCGTGCCCGGCGTGATGCGGCAGCGGGGGTCTCTCCTCGTGCAGGGTTGGCTGCAGCGCCGACTTTGCACTGCAAAGTTTCTCTGCCACTGCTCGCACTTGGGCGGGTTCTGTTCTCCTCTCCTGGCCGGGTGTGCCCCTGCCCCTTGCTCCCGTGTGGAGAGCAGTAGCAGCAGGAGCTCCCGGGGACAACTCAGTGGGTTATACATAGGATGTGGGGACTAGCTTGGGTCCAAGGTTTTCTTCCACGTGGTGTCTCCTGGTCTCTGGGATCACATATGTGGCTGTGTCCTCAGTGAACTCTCTTGCTTCTTTATTACCCTGGGCTGGGATAGGTGTCCCCTTCTGCTGCTGAGTTAGGGACCCCCCCGCCCCCACCGGTGAGGTCAGGCAGAGTGACGCCTCTCCTTGAGGCTGGGCACGTCTGCATGGAAAGCTTCTGCTTCCCTGCTAACACCGGGATGGCAGAGATCCCAGGTGAGCCTTGGAGGAATCCTGGGCACACACCCTTCCTGGTCTGTGTCCTTGCCTCAATTCCGGGCTCTGCGGTGGCATTTCAGTGCTTCCTAGAGCCACAGTGTTGTTCAGCAGTGTTATCGCTCGGAGGATGCCCGTTACTGTGCTCCTCTGAGGTCAGGGGTGGGCATGTGCGCTCCGGTCGCTGGGTCTCCTGGAGGTATGGATGCTGCAGGATCGCAGGGAGCCAGCGGCCCGCAGCCTCTGTATTTGCCACTCTCAGTTGGCTGTCATCTTGGCAGTTCTTTAGGGTTGTTCGAGTTTGATGGTGAAAGGGTCCCCCACGGCACAATGTGTCATGCTGCTTTGTTTTGGGATTCTTAGGCGAGAGGAACTTTAGCACGTGAGGCGCCCTGTTTTCTGTTCCATCTCCTCCACCTCAGCTGCGTGGACTGCCTGCGGGTGCTGAGCTTCTGGAGAGCTCCTCCCTGGCTCTGTAGTAACATGTGCTGCTGTAGCGGCCGCCGCGGTGGCAGTAGTGGAAACGGCACCTCCCGTGTCCCCTCGTGCTTTCCGAAAGGAGGGATTGGCCACTGGAAGAATTTCGTTGTCTTGCGGAGGAGAGGTTTTCCTGTCAGAGTCCGTGGGATTCGGGACTGACGGTGGAGCCTGGCAGGAATCTGTTCCTACGAATAGGAAAAGGTTACAGCCAGAAACAGTGTTCTGGGGGTGGTAGTGGGGGCTGCTGTGCTGTGAGGAGGAGACGGCGATGGGAAATGAGTTACCTAAGAGGAACTGAGGTGTCCCTTACAACACGTTTTGTTTGTTTTTGAGTTTGTAGGTGTGTTTTATTGAAGCTTCTGTTTTGCTCATTATGTGTGTTTTGACCTTTTAGTGGAAAATATGGCTGATCTTCAGTAACATTTAAAAGAGGGAATTCATGGTCGTAGCATGTTATGTAAACCGGTCCGGTGCTCTGACCCATCTGTAAAATGCCCTCAGCGGCCCTGCGTGGCTCAGCACTTGCCTTACACACAGCACAGCAGGGGCGCTTCCCTGCGCTGCACTTTTGTTATTTAAAACTGCTGTGAGCTTGTCAGGGACTCTGGGAGGCCATTCGTGGCCTGGCTGGCAGGGGCGTGTGTGAGGCCTGCAGGTGTGGCGCTTTGGGGTTGCCTGGGTGCCTTTGGTCTGAGCCTCATTTCTTCTGGGGCTGGAAAGGGGCGTCTCTGCCGTCTTTGTCAGGAGTGACCCTGGACTCACTTTCATCTGCTTTTCTGATGTCAGTGTTAGGGATGTCTGGATGTGACAAGTAGACAACTCTTTGGAAAAAACTGTAAAAACACTGACTCTTTGCATGAGTTCTCGTGAGTCTTTGTGTTAGTCTCATGTATGTGAAAGCAGAGAACAGCTCGTGTTGACGTTTGGGTGACAAATGTTGAGAGCTGTGCTTTAAAAGGGGCCACATGCTTTCTAGAAAATAAAAGATTTACATTTATCTCTTCATACCCCCTCCATTGGCTGATGAGGAACACTGATTATGTTACTTCATTTTAATAACAATAGAAGCAAAAAAAGTATAGTTAAAACTACTCCCAAAGCTGTGTAGTTTAATTCTGTAAATCAAAATGCCAGATCATGAATATTGTAGCTACATGGTGCCATTGGTTGATCAGGAAATAGTAAATCCTTCTAGTTGATGTTTCCTCTTCACTGAAATCTTTCATCATAAAAATGTATAAAGTGGAGGCAGAACTAACTTACAGAAATGACTATTGCTTGGTGAATAACTCATTCTTGTTACAATTCAGTGATTAGGGGCGGGCAGGGTTTTCAAAGCCACACATAGGTGTCAAGTGAGATAACAGACTGTTGGCAATTGGAGCCTGTGTGAAGAGGCTCACCCCTCCCAGTGCTTTCCTCCGGTAGGTCAGTTTTGAGGGTGGGAGAGGAGAGGGATGGAGGTCTCCCTGAGGTCTCAGCAAGGGCGGGGCTTAGGCCTGGCGTGTTTCGTTCTGACAGCCGACTGTAGCTCCTGTTGAGTTTGGTTTTAGCAAGCTCAGTCTTAGTCTTCTTTGTCAGGACAGTTTTATAAAGAGATGTTTATGTTATTGTAATTAACGTGCTCCTGTGAAGGTAGCAGAGCCTTGAGTTTTATCCACTGTGGAAATAACAAGATCACTTAAGAAGTCTTTAGAGTCGTTGCAGCAAAGGCAGTTGTCGTGAGAACACTGAAAAGCAGTAGTTAGAAACAGCCTGGAATAGTCATCACGTCAAGTAATGTTATGATTCTAGCTGAAAGAAGAAAAAAGTGATGACACCCAAATTAGCATGTGTGTAAAAAAAGATCTTTTCAGGTAGGCCTTACGTTAAAGATGCTCTCATATAAAGGTCATCTTTTGGCATGGCTAATTAGCATTTTCTGTAGTGTATGTCTCTTCTGCTTTCACAGAGAACTTGCTCTCCTGTTGCTCTAAGGTTTGGCCAAAGTGTAGGTTCTCATTCCAGGACAGAAACCATTTCCTCACCGTTGGCCTGGATACCTCGGCCTGGAGAACATTTGCATGCAAGTTTTTTACAATGACTACTCTAAGGTTAATATGTTTATAAGGACAGTCGTGGTTCCCATCCATAGTGAGTTGAATTGAACTCTTATCCGCGGGGGGAAGAAAAACAAGTCCACTAGGAGCTGGCTGTGCTGCTTGGGCCCAGTTGAATTCTGGGAGCACTGACCTGAGCTAGGTGGTAGAGTGTGGAGGGCAGGAACTGGAAATTTTGGTGGCTAACTTTGGCAGCAAGTGCTTTGGCACAGGGGACATTTTTAGAAGCTTAGATTTTGTTACTTGAGGGCACTCTTGCTGTTTGATCTGGGACAGAATATATGGATCCTTGGAGCCTCAGTTTCCCCAGCTAGAAAGTGGGGTTGAGGGGGTCGACCCCATGGCCGAGTGGTTAAGTTCTCACGCTCTGCTTCGGTGGCCCAGGGTTTCGCCAGTTTGGATCCCGGGCACGGACCTAGCACTGCTCGTCAAGCCATGCTGAGGCGGTGTTGCACATGCCACAACCAGGCGGACCCACAACTAAAATATACTCCTGTGTACTGGGGGGCTTTCGGGGAAAGAAGAAGGAGGAAAAAAAAGAAGATTGGCAACAGATGTTAGCCCAGGTACCAATCTTTAGGAAAAAAAAAAAAAAAGAGGGGCCGACCCAGTAGCGCAGCGGTTAAGTGTGCACATTCTGCTTTGGTGGCCCGGGGTTGGCCAGTTCGGATCCTGGGTGTGGACATGGCACTGCTTGGCACACCATGCTGTGGTAGGCGTCCCACATATAAAGTAGAGGAAGATGGGCATGGATGTTAGCTCAGGGCCAGTCTTCCTCAGCAAAAAGAGGAGGATTGGCAGCAGTTGGCTCAGGGCTAATCTTCCTCAAAAAAAAAAATTAAAATTAAAAAAAAAGAAAGTGGGGCTGACTGTTTTGTGAAGCACTGTGAAATTCCATTGGGATGAACAGTATACACTGCAGTCAAGTAGCATTTATTATTCATACACTGTCCAAGTTCCATTCCAGTTTTCACTGATTTTCAAACATTATGTTGTTATAGAAGTAGCAAAATCTAAAAAGACAGCTTTATTTCCATCAAAACCATCCCCAGACTGGAGGAGTTCTCAGTGACCGAGGAGCGTGGTGTAGCGGCTGACTCTGTTTCTGTAAGTGAGAAAGTGGTTGAGGCTGTCACACGTGGATCGTGGACGTGAGGGCTATGTTCTGCACACACGGGAGGTAGGAGGTGCAGCTGCCTGCAGAGGGCGGGCCTGGGTGTGGGGCTCGCTTGAGGCCAAAGGTCTTAACTGAATTTTCCTCTTGATATACTTAGATGAGTGACATTTGAAAAGAGAAGAATAACTTCTTGGGAGGCGTACCCGGCCAGCACTGGACAGCTCTGCTTAGTGTAAGACGGAGTTGGCTTTCCTGAGCACTGCGTCCACTCTGCTGGCTGGGCGCGGAGGCCCTCGGGGCGAGCAGGCAGTCGCTCTTCTCTCTGTCCGGCTTTCGCTCCTGGCTGTCCCCATCGTCTTTAGTGTGGACAAAGCTGTCTTGATGACTCGGTTTGGGTTGATGTTTCCTGCATATCTGAGTGGCTTTTGGAGCTGGTGATCCTCACATTTTAGCAACGACAGGAGAGGGGTCCCTGAGACCCTCCTGGGGTATCTTTCCTCACTGCTTACTGTACTCGAGGGCAGTGACTGTCTTGCGCTTCTGGCAGAGTTACTGGAGTTTGGAAAGATGACACCTTTCCAAGTCCTTTACGTTTGCCACATGAGGGCTAGATCCCAATTTGCTAGGCCCCCATAAGGAGGTCGTTAGGAAAGTGGCACCCTGGCTACGTAGGTGGCCAATGAACCCGAGGAGGCTGGAGGGCCAGCTCCCGGGATTGTTCTGTCACCTCTGGGTGTGGAGGTTGAGAGCCTGGGCTCTCAGTCGTGTGGCGGGAGATGCCCTTAAACCCCTGCCCTGGGTTTCTGGCAGGTGGGCCCCGGGCCCTCCGGCAGCCGTGTTTGATCAGAACGGGACTGACCCGGTTCAGACCCTGCCCTAGAAATGGAGCAGCAGAGTGGGACAGAGCAGTGGGGTGTGCATGTGCCCGTTTGCTTGAAGTTGCAGGATGAAGGTAGTTCCTGATATGCTTCCAAAGCTCATTTCAGCTCATAAATGTAAGCTTTCCTCATCTTAAATGATACATTTGAAGAAGGCTTTTATAAATAGCTGGTTATGTGTGAGTTGATCAAAACATAATTAACAGCTGTTTTTGAAAATCTTGAAGCAGAGATTTAAAAGGACTCTGGAGAAGCTTGCCTGAGATTTGGGGTAATTTGCATGGTTCTCAAAAGCGCTTTACTCTTCTTCGTGTGGAGGGTGGCAGGAGCCTGAGATCTTGCTGCTTGTGCCGGGAAATCCTTACTGTTCAGGGCTCTCACCTCTGAAATTTGTCTTAGGCTGGAGGTCAGCAGCCTTTTGTTTAATCAGGCCTTTGATAGTAATAAAATGGTTAAATTAAGTAAGAAAACCAAAGGAGAGGGGAGCTCTCTGCAGCAGGACCCTGTGTCCTGGGTGCACCTGGCAGTGACTGCGGCTGTTCCGTTTCCAGCTGGGCCCGAGGTTGCCATGGCGTCGTGGCGTTGTAAATTACACACGCATCTGCTTCAGAACTTTTTACTTAGAATAAAGCACCCCTGTGAAGTAGATCAAAAAGTTATGTTTGCAAATTGGGAACTTTATATTTCTGTGGTGGGGCCATGAAAGCTTTGAATTAACAGTTTTTGATTTTTACATATCCTTGAATATCTGCACCAAGGAATTAAAACCTTCAAAAAACAAAGATAGGAAAATTGTCCACAATTTAGGACCCTCCACCTCCCACAAATTTGAACATGTATGGATGCCGCCCTCGTTAGTTGGGCGTCCTTCTCTGGCTGCCTGCCTGGCGCGCTGCTGCGTACGTGTGGGGGAGGCGGTGGCTGGAGTGCTGAGGCTCCGTCGCCTCCCGGGGTGGGCTTCTTGGCCAGGCATGCAGCTGCCCCTGAGCTCAGAGCCCCACTGCAGCTCTGCCGCCCTGTGAGGCCAAGCCAGGCCTTCGTTCTTCCCTCCTGAGGTTAAAGTCTTGCTGGGACCGTCCGTTTCTTCCACATGGCCCCGGAGGAAAGGACATCCATGCTGCTTTTGACCCCCAAACTTGTGAGGAGGAGTGTGACCAGGTGGGAGGTGGTGCAGGACATCGGTGCTGACACTGGGGGACTTGCGTCCCAGAGGGCCTACTTCCGAAGGTTTTCCAACTCCAGAGGTTGGGGATGTCCTCAAACTGTTCTTTACGATCGCATCAAATTGGACGTCAGCTTTTAGAACTGAGGAGCAAGTGGTAAGAACTTTCTGTAGTTCTGAAGTGACTTGTTTTGGGGGTCAGTGGTCTGAGTACACACTGAGTGGCCAGGGCGGGACACTAGGAGCCAGGACAGCTAAGCCCACCTCCCCAGTGCTGTGCGTGGTCTTCCAGGTGTGAGTCTGGTGGCTAAAGCGGCAGGCCTTGGCCCAGAACACTCTGCCAAGTGCAGAGAAAGGCCTTGTGGGTCAGCCGATGAGACCGAGGGCTTTGGGGAGGGACAGTGCTGGGGGCGGCGGGGTGGGCGTGCTGCGCGGCCGGCCGTCTTACCATTGTGGGTGAAGGGGAAGGAGACAGCTTTTTCCGCTTTTGAGCTTTGTCTTGAAGTTCGTGGGAAGCTGCTCAAGAAGAGTTTTTAAAGGAATTTTATGCCTTTCACGGAGGAGCTTTGTCTTTGTGGTTTTTGGTATAATCCATTTACGGGTTTATGTGGATAGACGTCGGGTGTTAGCACAGCAAATAACGGAACAGGCCTTCTTCGTGTCGAGTTTGATCTTGTAAAAATGCTGCACAACAGTAGCATCTTGAGTGTTACGACAGTTATTTGAGGAGTGAGAAAGGAAAGCCTTGATTGACTATTAGTTAAATTAAAAATTGTTAGTCACTTAGAAATGACTTCTTTTCCTACCTGTTTTTTCTGATTATAAAATTATTTTTATTCATTATAAGAAGTTTGGAAAGAAAAAATTGGAAGAAGAAAAGAAAACCACTAGTAGTCCTCCTTTGCCCGGACTGTTCACTTTTGGGCCCGTATCACTTCAGCCTGTGTTCATGCAGATGCACTTCTGGTCTTTACAAAATTAGCATGGTTTGTGGTCCCAGTGTGTCACCTGCCTTATCCTGCTTGTGTTTTGAGTGCATCCCCCGCCCCTCGGTGGTCTTGAAGCTCCCTTCTTCTGCCTGCTTCTCTACTGTGACAGGCCGTCACTTTGTCACAGGCCCCTGGGACAGGCTGCTGTGGGTAATATCCACTTGTCTGTATAAATGACCCTTAGCTGGAGGTCTGTGCACAGCTCTGTGTGCATCTGCTGGGTTGAGCATTTTCAAGTGTTTGATACAAATTGCCTTCCAGAGGGCTCGACTGTTTACCCATTTAAAACCATTGTTTTTAGAACCATGGCCAAAATACGACTTTTTAGAAATCAGTACCATTCCAAAGGCTTCCTTAGAAAGTTGTCTCTGGTTTTAAGTTGCATTTATTTGACTAAGTGAATTTAAACGTCTTCACATGAACATTGATTGAGACCGTGGCTCGTTTGTAATCGTTCCTTCCAGGGTGTGTATGAGCCGTGAGGAAGGCTGTTGTGGGTGCTGGGGGTCCAGCCTGGGGTCCCAGGACTGGCGGAGCCCTGCTCTGGGGGCGGTTTGGTTTGGTGGGGGCCAGGCAGTCAGGAAGTAAACAGAGCGTCCACGTTTTCTCATCACGATAAGTGTGATGAAGGAATAAACAGCGTGCTGAGCCTGGGTGCCCAGGGGGCACTGCTGCATGGGCCGGGGAAGGCCTTTCAGAGCAGGTGCCCTCGGAGCCAAGACCTGGGTGGTGAGAAGGGAGCCAGTGGCGTGCAGCCCGGGACTGGCTTCCAGGCGGAGGAAACAGCAGTGGAAGGCCCCAGGGGGGTCAGAGCAGTCCCGTGCTGGAGTACGTGAGTGAGGGCGAGCCTCGGGAGACAGGTGGGGGCCCTCTGTCACGGAGACCCAGTGTAGAAGGGCATGGGCCTGCTCCGGTGGCCATTGGACTTCTCACAGTAGCAGGGACCTGGGCTTCATGGTTCCAGCTTTGAAAGGTCCTGAACGGCTCCTGTGGGCTCTGCTTTGCATGGGCTGCAGGCACTCAGGTTGAGGTGAATCCTGCTGGCTGGCCGGCAGGGGTGAGTGGTCATGAGGCAGCCTGGCCTTGAGGTGCAGGTCCCTTTCTCCTGACTGCAGAGCCTGTTGGGTCCTTCAGCCTGTGCCTGGGGGCTGTCTTGGTGGACAACCTGCAGGTCCGCACATGGCCTCGCACGCCTGGGCAGTGGTTTGTGAGTTTGGTCAGTCAGTGGGTCAGCAAACATTAATTAAGCACCAACTTCAGGTCAGACCTTGTGCTGGAGTAGGACAGTTCCCGTCCTTAAGGAATTACTTTCTGATGGGGTTGTGCTGGGGAGCCGCAATAGATCAGTTTGTAAGGGGTGGAGGCGGGTGTAAATATAATGTCCTTTCTGCAGTGGAGTATCATTAGCTGCTCCCTCCCCTGGTGTGATTTCTCACCATAGGCATTCCGTCTGTTCTATTGAGTTTTGGACACTGGAGTTTCCTCTCTTGCTTTGGACTGATTAGGTAATACCAGGTTTCGTGCCACTTAGTTATGTATTTAGCGGTCAAGAAACTCAGTTCAGAACGTCTCCTTGTGAGGCCCTGGAGCGATACAGTAAAGGCACCCTCCAGGTGGGGTGCAGGGCTTTTGTCTGGCTGCAGGGAGGCCTGGAAAAGAGCCTTGAACCAGAGCTCATCAGGAGTCGTGTGAGTCCAGGCAAGGATCCTGACCTCTCTGGGCCTTGGTGGCCTCGCCTGGGCAGTCAGTGGTCCGGCCCCTGCTTTCATTTCATGCTGAGTTTGGAAACCAGTGACTGGGTGCTGGTCCTGGGACCGATGGTGGAGGCTACCCTCTTCCAACTTTGGGGGGCTTGCAGTCCAGACAAACTTCCGCATAGGTCTCTGAGACTGCACTTGGGGACCGTGTCAGCTCGGCAGCCTCGGGGGCTGCCATCAATCTCCTAGTGTGGTTGGGGCTGCTGCCGACCTGCCTTGGACTCATTACTCCAGAGAAAACTGTCGTGTCCCCAGTTGGAAAAGCCACAGGCCTAGCCTTAGTGAGACTGGTGGGGTTTCACCTCGAGGACACACTCATGAAGGGACAGTGTGTGACAGTGCAGAGCTGTGCGAAGTGACTGGACTCTGTTCCTGGTGTTAGCACGGCTAGATGGCAGACGTACGCCGTGCACAGAAAGCAGGTTGGGGGTGGTGCACAGTGTGAGTCCATTTCCATGGCTTTGAAAGGACACACGTTGTTGGGGTCTGTGTGCTCCACGCCTGTGTGTCCTGGGCATGTGTTTGTTCAAGGGTGGGAAGTCATCCACAGGATGTGCTTGAGCTCCCTGGAGGTGGCTGCTTCTGAGGAGGCTGCCTGGGGATGGGACCTTTACCTTTATCTGTAATATTTTATTTTTCTTAAAGAGACCTGAAGCTGTTATGGTAAATTTTGACGGTCATTTGTTCTGGGTGGTAGATCCCAGAGTGTTTATTCTTGTAATTGTGTGGATTTTAAACTTTTTCAAGCCAACTCTCGGATGTAATTGGCAGTGGATGCTCAGTGCAGCGTTGTGGGCAGGCGCCGGCTGGAGCTCCAGCCGTGGGAGGTGTGGCCTTGGTCCCTCAGGTGCCCCTGCTACCCCTTGGTTGTGCGCTCCCTCTCGGCTGCTTTTGCCTAAGGTCATTCCATCCCTTCTGCTTGGGGCTGCTCCACTTAAGGACCTCCCCCAATTTCTGGTTACTTCTAGAACGAAGCCCAGACTACTGACAGTGGCCTCACTGCGGGGAGTTCATAGTCTGGCCCCCGTGCTCCAGCCCACGACTGCTTTCTTCCTGTCGGTTGGCACGCCAGATCAGCGCTGCACTTTACAACTGCTCTTCTCTTTGCTGAGAACGTTGTTTTCTGGGTGCTTCTGTTCGTTATTCAGGCCCCAGCTCCAGCACTGCTTCTGCACGCTGGCTTTTGTGGCCCTCTCGGCAGAGCGGGGTGCCGTCTCAGGACCGGTGTGTCTCACTGAGGCCCATCTCTGCCAGTCCCGGTGGTGGGGCAGGTGGTTCTGAGGCCGGGCAGGTGGTTCTGAGGCCGTCCAGGTGGGCCTTTCAGTGGGCTTACCTGTTAGTCTCCCCTGCGGTCTTGCCATTTAAGCAGGAGCACCTGAGGGCAGAGAGCGTGGCTTGTGCCACGTTTGTGAACTTCAGCATCAGCGTGGCCCTCTCGTGGCAGGATGTCTGTGGCGTGAGTCAGGGAGTCTCCTGGAGGTGTTTGTGGTCTGACTGCCTGGCAGACAGGCGGGAAGTCTGGGAGGCCGTTAGTCGGGAGGGGATGTTGCTGCATCTCACATGCTTACGCTTGAGCAGCCACAATCTTCGGTCCTTGCGTGGCCTGCGTTGTTTAGGTGTCGTTTCAACAGGTTAATAAGCACCTACCGATAGCACCCACAGCAGAGCTGGGACCTTGCCAGCATCCCACATGATTGTCTGAACCTCACAGCCCCCAGCCTCTGGCAGCCATTGTCCTGACCCTGTGGTCACCCTGGCTTTGCTTCCTTTTTCCTACTTGCTCATGGCCTCTTCCTAAACATTGCTAAACACGTGTTTTATTTTAGCTTTAATTTTGTATAAAGAGCACCATGCTGTGGGTCATCTTTTGGTACCTTTGCCACTTAAATGTCATGTTGAAGATTCTTCCCTCCTGTGCTCTGGGATGGTTTGTCAACTGGAGACACCACAGCTTCTTTATCTCCTCTCTGTCATTCGTGATAAGGGCCGTCATACCTCGCCCAGGTCTCCTGCTCTGGGCAGCAGAGAATGCACTTGACTTGTTGTGGGAGCTTAGGAGATATGGCCAAACCGTGGTTCACAGGGCCACACGGATTTCCCCTTTCCAGCGATATCTGAAAGATTCTGAGAACAGGCTAGTTATTTGTTGATGAAAACTGAAGTGCTTGGTTCTAGATGTATAAGTTTAGATTGCCCACCAAATATCCAGGTGGACAGTCAGGGAGAACTGAGATGTGAGCCTGAAATTCAGAGGTGGGTTCAGGGCTGGGGATCTAGTGGAGGGGTGGCATCTCTAAAAGATTGGTGATATTTTAAACCATGGGGACAGTGTGCTCACCTGGTTTGGTGGAGGGGCAGGATAGCCAAGGAGAAAAGAAGACAGCCCGGAGACCTGTTCCGGACATTCTGACAGCTCGAGGTGGAACAGGAGGAGCCAGCAAAGGGCGCTGAGGAGGAGAGCAGGCGAGGCAGAGGGCCCACAGGGAGCCGCAAGGGGAGCCGTGGCGTTGGGCCTGGGACCCACAGAAGTGGCAGGTCATGGGTCAGGAGTGCGTCAGGGAGGTGAGTGCCTTTGCCTGCCCAAGTAGGAGGCCGGTTGGGGAGGTGAGGATGGAGGCCCTTGGCTTTGGCCTCTGGGGGCCGGGGTGGGCCCGTCCTGACTGGAAGCTGAGGGAGCGACTTGAGGGGTTGCAGACAGTGCTTCGGGGACGCTTGTTTTAGAAGGGGAATGGAGTCTGAGGACCATTTCTTTGTTTCTAGGCTTGTTTCTTAAAGATTAGAGATTTTAGAACAGTGCTCTCCAATAGAAATGTAATGTGGACCACACATAATTTGAAGTTTCTAGTAGCGTGTTAAAAAGTACAAAAAGCGTGAAAGTACGAAAAGATAAAGTTAATTTTACTATATCTGACGTAAATCACTGCATCCGAGGTTTACCCTATCGACACGTCACCGGCATCCACGTCATCCCGAGCTGTTGGCGTCCTTTGCTTCCTGCCGTGTCTTTGGAACCCCCTCATGTGTTCTCTGCTCTTGCACAGCTTGGTCAGGTGCTCAGTGGCCACCGCCCACGGCTCGTGGTGGCTCCTCAGTGTGTACTTCTGGGACAAGTCGGCTATTGCCACAGGGGAGGGAGAGAATGAGAATGTGGGGGCCAGGGCCCAGGGGCCCCCAGGGTCAGAGGACAGGGCAGCCAGTGGGCTACAGGGATGGAGGGGGTGGTCTAGCCGCTGTGGGAGGTGAGATGTCTGGTCAGGCCTTCAGAGGAGAGTGCTGGGGGAGGGGCTGTGGGGGTAGCTGAGGGAGAGGACAGGAGCTGGGCTGGAGGGACGCTGAGCCAGAGGGAGGGTGATGTCACCAGGCCAAGAGCCTTCCTGGAGCTGAAGGTGAGGAGCTGAAGTGGCCGAGCCCCACCTCCTGTCAGGGGTGAGAGGAAGAGCTTGTCCTGGAGAGGGCAGCAGGTATGGGCAAGGTGCAGCTGGGGGAGCCAGGAGAGGGGCAGTTGGGTGGGTCTGGGCTGGATGGCGGGGAGGCAGGTGGCCGCCCCCTGGCTTTGTGGGGGTCCAGGAGCACTACGTCACCATGAGAAATCAGTGTCCCAGGATCAAACTAGAAATACAGTTTTTTCCGAAGAGGAGCACCCTGGCTGGAGAGTAGGTCGCCACGCCAAGGTGGCACCAAAGGTGGCCGGAGGGGTGAGGTGTTGGGCGCATTACACAAGGATGATGGTAATGGATTGTTCATCAGGAGCGTTTTTGGATGAGAATGACAGGAGGACACTGTTGACAGTGGAGCCCGGACGAAAGATGTCAATGAATTGTTCTGGGCAGGTCGGCCCGGTGGGGCCTGCAGTGTGCATCCAGCAGGCTGGAGGCGACCCCTGTGGCCCCGCCCTGGCTGGGCCCTCAGTATCCGCCACAGCCCGCCTCCTCTTGCCTCCCTGGTGCTGACGTCAGGCTGGGGCTGGTCTCCAGTGACTCTGAGAGGAAGGCTGTGTGGCGAGCAGACTTCTCTCTGCCTGGCTGCCTGAGACACCTGTGTCCCAGCCTCAGATGGCCGGAGAGGAGGCGCCTTTGGAACTTGACCTTGAGCCCGGTTTTGCCGGAGGTCTCGTCCGCCTCTGATGCTCATGGTCTCCTGGGCGCGTGCCCCTGCTGGCATTGCCATCGAGCCTGGGTCCCTGGGTGCTCCAGTTCTCAGGTTGGGGACAATGTGTGCCGTTATTTCTGTGGGAATTTCCTCCCTTCCCAATAGTTTCCTGCCCGTCCTCTCTGAAACGCCTTTTAGTTTGTCAAGAGCATTTTTTGTGTTCAGGTGGTTTGTTTTCATGTGTTCTCTCGTTTTGGGTGCCCTGTCTTCCTAGCTCTCTCTGAGTTGCTTCGTGAGAGAGGAGCCCTGCTGATGTGCACAGAACAGCACTCAGCACATAGTAGGTGCTCAGGTGGCTGTCTTGTTGGAGCCTTTCGTGAAGCGTCTAGGCGTCTTGGCTTGTCTGAGCATGGTATGAACGAGGGGTGCAGAGCCGTCGCGGCGCCCTGGTACGCCTCGTCTCGAGGTGGTCAGGTGGGACTAGATGGGGGACCTCTTGATGCCAGAATGTCCTCAGTTTCTTAGGAAAGAACCTTCTAGCATTAATTCTTCTGCCTAGAGCCTGGGCATGTGGCTGCTGTGTGCTATTTAGATGTGCCCTCAGTTCCTGTCCATGGTCACTGTTGGTGGCAGGTGCATCCCTGAGCCCCTGGGGTTCTGGGCAGACCCCCATCTTGTTCTTCTGCCTGGAGTCTGCTTTCCCTCTTTGATGCATTTGTTGAAATCTCTTGTCCTACTTGTATTCTTTCCTTCTCTTGGCGGCTTGGCACCATTTAAATTCCTTTCTTCTTGGTTTAGTGGGGTCTTGGCGGGAGAAGGGGTGCAGGGAGCCAGGAGATCATTCTGCTGGTCAGCCAGCTACCCAGAGGTTGGGTTAGGGGTGCTGCCCTGGGATCTCGGACTGCTCCAAAGCAGTTATCCTAGATAGCTTGTTTTTTTTTTTTTGGTAAAGACTTCTGTTTTAGAGCAGTTTTTGGTTCAATTTTTAGAGCAAAATTAAGAGCAAAGTACAGAGATTTCCCATATATATCCTGCCCCAAACATACATAGCCTCCCCCATTATCAACATCTCCCAGTGGAGTGGTACGTGTGTTACAGTTGATGAACCTTCATGGGCACATCGTATTATCCAAAGTCCGTAGTTCACGTGACAGTTCTCTCTTGGTGTTGTAGTTCCACGGGCTTGGACAAACGTATGGTGACATGTCTGTGTCATGTGTCACACACAGTAGTTCCCCTGCCCTGACAATCCTCTGTGCTCCAGCTGTTCATTCCTCCCCCAAACCCCTGGCAACTGCTGATCTTCTCACTGTCCCCGTAGTTTTGCCTTTCCCAGAACGTCAGATAGGTGGACTCATACAGTGTGTAGCCTTTCAGATTGGCTTCTTTCATTTAGTACTGCATTTATGATCCCACTGTGTTTCTTGATGGCTTAATAGCTCATTTCTTTTTATCACTGAGTAAGATTCCACTGTCCGATGGACCACAGTTTATTTATCCATTCACCTACTGAAGCATGTCTTGGTTCCTCCTGAGTTTTGGCGACCAGGAATAAAGCTACTGTAAACATTTGTGTGCAGGTTCTGTGTGGACATAAAGTTTTCAGCTCCTTTGGGTAAATACCAAGGAGCATGATCGCTGGGTCGTATGGTAAGAGTATGCTCAGTTTTGTAAGAAACCACCAAACCGTCTTCCAAGCCGCTGCACCGTTTTGGGTCCCCCAGCTGTGCACGAGCGTCCCTGTTGCTCCATGTCCTTGCCCGCGTTTGCTGTGGTCAGGGCTTTGGGTTTCGGTGGTTCTCATAGGTGTGCAGTGGTGTCTCCTTGTTTTAATTTGTGTTTCCCTGATGACATACGATGTGGAGCACCTTTCCTCTGCTGATTTGCCATCTGTCTGTCTTCTTTGGTGAGACGCCTGTTCCGGCTTTGGCCCATGTTTGGTTGGGTTGTCTGTTTTCTTACTGTTTGAAGGGTACTTTGTATGTTCTGGATAATAGTCTTTTGCCAGATGTATCTTTTGTAAGTATTTTCTCCCATCTGTGGCATGTCTTCTTATTCTTTTGATACTGTCTTTTGTAGACCAGACTTTTTTTTTTTTGCTGAGGAAGATTCGCCCTGAGCTAACATCTTACCAGTCTTCCTCTATTTTATATGTGGGTTGCTGCGACAGCATGGCCGCCGCCGAGTGGTGTAGGTCTGCACTCAGGAACTGAACCCAGGCTGCCGAAGTGGAGCAAGCTGAACTTAACCACTAGGCCATGGGGCCAGCTCTGAGCAAATGTTTTAACTTTAATGACGTTCAGCTTATCAGTTTTTTTTTTCATGGATTGTGCCTTTGGTGTTGTTTCTAAAAGATCATCACCAAACCCAAAGTCATCTAAGTGTCGTCCTATGTTATCTTCTAGGACTTTTCATTTTGGGTTTTACGTTTAGGTCTATGATTCATTTTGAGTTAGTGTCCATGAAGGGTGTAAGGCCTGTGTCTTGATTCATTTTTCTGCATGTGAATGTCCGGTTGTTCCAGCACTGTTTGTTGAAGAGACTCCCTTTGCCACCTTGTATTGTCTTTGCTCCTTTGTCAAAGACCCATTGACTCTACTTATATGGGTCTATTTCTAGGCTCTCTATTCTGGTTTTTTTTTTGTTGTTGTTTTTTGTTTGTTTGGTTTTTTTTGTTTTGAGGAAGATTAGCCCTGAGCTAACATCTGCCGCCAATCCTCCTCTTTTCGCTGAGGAAGACTGTCCCTGAGCTGACATCTGTGCCCATCTTCCTCTACTTTATATGTGGGATGCCTGCCACAGCGTGGCTTGTCAGGTGGTGTGTAGGTCTGCACCCAGGGTCTGAACTGGTGAACCAGGCCGCTGAAGCAGAACGTGCAAACTTAACTGCCAGGCCACTGGGCCAGCCCCGTAGGCTCTCTGTTCTATTCCGTTGATCTATTTGTTTATTCTCTCCTCAATACCACACTGTCTTGATTACTGTAGCTTTATGGTAAGTCTAGAAGTTGGGGAGTGTCATTCTTCCAACTTTGTTCTTCTTCAGTATCGTGTGGGCTGCTCTGGGTCTTCTGGCTCTCCACATAAGCTTTAGAATCAGTTTGTCGATATCCAGAAAATAACCTGCTGGGATTTCGATTGGGATTGTTTTAAATCTATAGATCAAGTTGGGAAGAACTTATATCTTGACAATATTGAATCTTCCTATGAATATGGAGTATCTCTCCATTTATTTAGTTCTTCTTTGATTTAATTCATCAGAGTTTTGTAGTTGGCTTTGTACGGATCTTGTACGTATTTTGTTAGAGTTATAACTAAGTGTTTCATTTTTTTGGATGTTAATGTAAATGGTATTGTGTTTTTAATTTCAAATTCCATTTGTTCATTGTTGGTATATAGGTAAGTGATGGACTTTTGTATATTAGTGTTATATCCTGCAACCTTGCTATAACCACATATTAATTTCAGGAGTTTCTTGTTGTCAGTTCTTTCAGATTTTCTTCATAGATAATCTTGTGACCTGTGAACAAAGGCAGTTTTATTTCTTCATTTCTACTCTGTATACCTTTTATTTCCTTTTCTTTTATTGCACTGGCTAGGACTTCCAGAGCCATGTTGAAAAGGGATGGTGGAGGAGACGTCCTTGCCTGTTCCTCATCATAGTGGGAAAGCTTTGAGTTTCTCAGCATTGAGTACAGTGTTAGCTGTGGGTTTTCGTAGATATTTTCTATCAAGTTGAGGAAGTTCCTCTCTGTTTCCGGTTTACTGAGAATTTTATGGTGATTGGGGATATTTTGAGGAGAGTTGACGGTGAGCAGCCTCCTTGGGAGTTCAGAGAGTGAGCAGACAGGGAAGACTGTGGGAGGCTCCCGCTACCTCTGGGTCTCAGGAGGTGTGCCCTGGTCTTGTCTGGTGCGAATGGGACAGTGAGAGACATTACCCCTGTAAGGGCAGGTGATGGGCCAGGGGACAGGTCACAGAAAGAAGGAGACTGGGGAGAGGTTGTGGAGGGGGAGGAGGAAGACAGGACAGAAGTGGAACCCAGGAGGGTACCGTGAGTTCTGTGCCCACTGGGGGCTGGGTGGTGGTGCCAGGCACTGTGTGCATCTCCTGCATTCCCCACTGGCCTCTTTGCAGACAGGTTACTGAGGCTTTGGTGGGTGAGGTGCTCTGCCCAGCGTCTGCCTGCTCAGTTGCGATGGTGGCCACTGGGCATGGGCACGAGCGCTGCTGTTTTCTGGAAGAGCCACGGCAGTGACGAAGACAGTTGCGTGGTGCAGGTGATGCAGGTGGGGGAGTCAGAGATGCTACAGCTGGAGCTGGGAGGATGAACACGTGCAGGGCAGTGGATGAGGCCTCTGCCAGGGGAGAGGATGAACACGTGCAGGGCAGTGGGTGAGGCCTCTGCCAGGGGAGAGGATGAACACGTGCAGGGCAGTGGGTGAGGCCTCTGCCAGAAGAGGGGCTGTCTGGGGAGGGGAGGGCAGTGCAGGGGAGAGGTTGAACGCTGGGAGGCCAGAGGAAGGGGAAAGTCTGCTCTCGCTCTGCAGATGGTTCTGCCTGTCACTGTCCTCCTGAGCCAAGGTCAGGACGGGGCCCAGGTGGTGACACCCACCAGCGGGGCTTTTGTGAGAGCCAGGTTCCACTGCTGACTGCCTGTCCCAGCCAGACCTTGGGCAGTTAGCAGTGCCCCTTCCAGAGGACAAGGAGGTGTGCCCGGGGGAGCCAGGTGCAGTGATGGACTGTCGCTCTTCTCAGTCCCCGAGTGTGAGTTCAGTGTTTTTAGAAAGCATTTTTGGTGCACCAGGCTCCCCAGAGGCAAGCCCCGTCTTTGGTCTGGGGTTCAGGTGAACAGGCAGCAATGTGTTCCAGTGCCAGGAAGGCCCTGGCCGTGTTGCTGCTGGAGGGAACTGGCTCAGCTTGAGCCCACTGGGGGTTTTGGGGGACTTTAGGGGTGATTTTCAGTACTTGTGTTAGAAAATGACCCTCCTCGGTGAGGGGGTGTCCTGTCCTGGTGGTGGGACGGAGTGGGCGTGGTGGCCAAACACAGTTGGTGCTAAGGAGGGAAGTGCATCTGGGGTGGCCCTTGGGGGTGGGGGCTAGCCTTGGCAGAAGGGCTGAGGTAGGAGGAAGGGTCTGGGGGCAGCTGGACCTGGCAGCTCCCAGGGAACAGGGTTGTGAGTGATGCTTGTTGATCAGGTAGCCCTGTGTTGGAGGTCCTGGTGAAGAACTTGAGCGGCTGGTGTTGATGTGGTGGGTCTTTGGCATCCTGGACTGTGTCATTTTCCATATGATTGACATTTGGTAGTGACGTTTATGCTCTGCCGTGCTCTTACCATGGAGCCCGGGGTCCCTTTTGTGGGCAAGCCCGATATGTTCCAGAGCGGATGGAAGCACTTCGGGCGTGAACAGTGTGAGTGCTGTGTTTACAGCGGAGGGGAGGAGGGCTAAGTGTTTAAGCATCTCGGGCAAGTGTCCCTTTTGTAAGATTTTACCACCCCCACTTAAGGTCAGGTTATTACAAATGAGGCTGTGTCCCCGAAGCTTGGAGTGTTGTTTTCAGACTGGGAATCCACCCGACACGTCCTGTTTTGCTTTGGTTAGGGTCTTCGCTTGGCTTGCATGTGTACCTCAGTTTCCCTTTCCCGTGTAGGGTCCTCGTTTTAGGGGGAGGAAAGTAAGGCCAGCATACTGGGGCTTTGCTGTGTGATGTCCTGGACTCTTGCTCCCGCCCTGGAGGAGGTCTTAAAGAAGTGCCTGCTCAGTCAGACCAGGTGTGCCCTTCCTTCCAGAAGGATGGCATCTCAGGGCTGGAGTGCAGGCGGCTGGATGGCCCCTGAGGAGACCAGCGCTTCCGTCTGCCTTGGGACTGAGAGACTGGCTGCAGAGTCCCCAGAAATGAAGGTGTGTCGCACTGATGGTGACATTGAAGTCGCCATCCTAAGAAGAAAGAGTAATTGTAGAAAAACAGATGGCGATCTTGATGACTGCAGGTTAGGAAAAGATTTCCTAGGACACAAATAGCATGAACCATAGAGGAAAAGATCAGTAAACTGGGCTTCAGAATTAAAGGACAACTTTTGCTAGTTGGTGGACATTGTTAAGTAATGAAAGGCAGGCCGTGGAGTGAGACAGTTTATCTAACAGAACTTGTGAGCAGAATACGGGAAGGGGTCTTACAGCTCAGTGGTAGGAAGAAGGCAGCTCTGTTGAGAATGGGCAGAAGGTTTGAACGGACACAAAAGAAGGTAAAAAATGGCCAGCAGGCATGTGAAAAGATGCTTTCATCATTACTCATTAGAGAAATGCAAATTCAAGCCCCCGTGGGGTACCCCAGCCATGCCACCACCACTGACATGGCCAGAATTAAAAGGACAGACCGCACCTCCTGTCGGTGGATGTGGAGGTTGCGCAGCCCTCCACGCTGCTGGGAGAGCGCCAACGGGCACAACCAGGTAGGGGCACACAGCTTGGCAGCTGCTTGAAACATGCAAGGTGTGCTTGCCGGGCCCAGCAGCCCCGCTCTCAGAGAAGTGAGACACGTCCACACGAGGCTCGTTGAGAACGTTCGCAGCGGCTTTATTTCTGATAGCCCCAACTGGAACTCACTCACATGTCCGTCGGGTGGTGACTAGTACGTGGAGCATGGGCCATGCTTGCAGTGGACTACCGCTCAGTGACACAGAGGAACGGAGTATGGATGCCTGTTACAACGTGGAGGGCTCTAAAAATACCCTGCCAAGTGCCAGAGGCCAGAGGCAAAGGCCATCTCTTGTGTGGTCCCACTTAGATGAAATTCTAGCGAAGGCTGAGCTCTGACAGCAGTTGTGGGAATGGGGCGTGATCGCAGTGTGGCGTCAGGGGACTTTTAAGTTGATGGAGATGTTTTCAATCTTGATTGTGGTAGTGAGTACACAACTGTATACATTTGCCCAAGCACATCAGATTGTACCCTCAAAATGGGTAAATTTTATTCTTTGTAAATTGTATTTTATTAAAGTTGTACAAAAAAGTTCCTGGTGCTTCCTTTTCTTCCTGGCTTGGTTTTGCATAATGTTTCAGGAGAAAGAAAGGTAGTTAGCTGTAGGTGGAGTTGTAATTTGTTTTCGTGTATTTGTTTGACATCTCCTGAAACCAGGATCTGATAGAACAAGAAGTTGGGACTGGCCTGTTAGATCTATACTGGCTACCTAATGTCAGTTTTCTTTTCTTTTCTTTTTTTTTTTGATGAAGATTAGCCCTGTACTAACTACTGCCAACCCTCCTCTTTTTGCTGAGGAAGACTGGCCCTGAGCTCACATCCGTGCCCATCTTCCTCTACTTTATACGTGGGACGCCTGCCACAGCATGGCTTTTGCCACGTAGAGCTGTGTCCGCACCCGGGATCCGAACCGGCAGACCCCGGGTGGCTGAGAAAGGGAACGTGCGCACTTAACTGCTGCGCCACCGGGCTGGCCCCTAATGTCACTTTTCTGATGTTTAAAATAGAGCGGGTGCGTGGGAGTCTTTGCATGAGATAAGGAGTTTATCAGTTGCGCCTGCAAGAAAGGGGTTACTGCCACCCCCAGGAGGCCCCTAGGAACAGTTCTGTGGGACCTGAGTCAGTTCCATTTTGGTTTGTTCAAGCAGAAGCGTTTGTCTGTCTTCGTGAAAGTCGAGTGTCCGGCAGGGGCTGGCCATGCATTTAGCCCCACAGATCCATGGGGTTCTTCTCGGGCCTGCCTGTTTCAGCAGTGGCCGGCATAAGGTGTAGCTTACATAGTCTGTGCTTGCAAACAGGATAGCACCTGGTTTCTAAATAGTTGCTTTCTTTGCAAGTAAGGAAGACATGCTCATCATAGAAAATTTGATAAAGTCAAAAAAGTATGGGGAAGAAATGAATAATAACCTATATTCCTGTTACCAAGAGATCATTATAATTATCTCTGACACTTTGTTTCCTGATTTCTAAAATTTCCCAGGTCCTTAACTGCTCTATGGTAAACAAGATTTTAATGGATGTGTGGCTGAGTTAACATTCATTCGTCCATTCTTTGGTACTTATCGAGTGCCAACCGTGTCCCAGGCACGGTTATATGGGGCGGGGGGACTGCTCTAAGGAGGGAGTGTGCCTGTTCCATGAAGCTCACACACACATGCACATTGTATGTCTAATCAGTTCCACAAAGAAAATGAGGCATGATAAGGTGTAGAGCAGACCAGGGGGCTATTTAGGTGGGGTGCTCAGGGGCGCCTCTCCAAGGAGGGGCAGCACAGTGAGCCCTGGAGTGCTGGCTGGAGAACTTTCCAGATAGCAGGTTCTGCATGCATTCTGGGAGCGGCCAGTGGGGAGAGTGGTAAGGTCTTTAAGAGGCAGCAGGCCTGTCGTGGTGGATGCCAGCCGTGGTAGGTGTGAGCGTGGTGGTGTGAGCGGTGGAGGGTGGCGGTGGGCTTGCGCTTTGCCTGAGTGGTCTTGCCGTCTCTCCTGCTGCCGTGTGCGTGGCCGTCTCCCTCCGGAGCTGACCCGGATGTTCTGGCTGTCCTTCCTCGTCGTATTGACTGTAACTGGAGTAATTGTTCTGTATCATAAGGCGAGTCAACAAGGTGAGGTTCCTGGAGGTGGCCTCTTTTCTGGTCGCCTGCCATCTCTGTGCTCTGGAGGCCTTGGAGGACTCCGTGTTGGGGGCCGGCCCTCCTCTCTGTCGTGGTCGTCAGTGAGAGGTCTCAGCATGTCCTGTGTTCTCCCTGCTCCAGGCCTGCAGGCAGGCTTTTCCCAAGGATGGGGAGTGGTCTTTAGAGGAAAACGGCTCTGCAGAAACCCTGGGGTGGGGGGTCGGGGGGGGAGGGGCCGCTGGGGCTGGGGCTGCCAAGACGTGTCACTGCTTCTGGGTCTGCAAGTGAAGGGAGCCAGGAGATAGAGGGCAGACCCCGGGGGGGCTGAGGTCCATATTTCCAATTCAGATTTTAACAGAGCAGCTTCCCCACTAAATTCTTTGAAAGTTTGTTTGTATCTCTCTCGCACAGAAAGTCTTGGATCCTGATAATTAACATAAACATATTTATTTACTTGGCTTACCCTACCATATACTTAAAAATAGTTTCAAAATTACAACAATAAAACCAAAGTTTAAGATTTCTGTGTAGTTCTTTGTGTGTTCAAACTCCATTGAAATGTCTTTTTTCTATATGTTGTGTTACCAATTTGAGAAACAATTTCATTTTATTTGTTTTCAACTTGTGTCTGTTTTTTTGTTTCTTTTAATTGTATATTTTGAATGTGTGATACAAAAAGCCGGATTTTTTAGAAGCACTTTGTCTCTATTCCCTCTCTTCCTCTCCCCTAGAGATAATTTAAAAATTTTTATTTTCATTAGTTTCTGGGCCATTCTTTCAGTGTTTTTTTTGGTAAAGATAAGCATGTACATACAGACTTACATTGTTTCCCTTCTTTTCTCACACCAAAGGTGTATACACTGATTTAATCTTGATTTTTTTCTTAATAATATAACCTGGAAATCATCTTCTGATGGCATTTTGTTTTAATTGAAAAACTTTAAATTTTATACCTGGTACATTCAGAGAAGAAATTACTTTCAATAGTGACACATTCTTGCATAATTCAAGCACCTAAACTTAAAAAGTATTTTTGGAAGGGAATCATTCAAAAAGACATTGGCTTTCTCTCTGCTGTGGTGAAGAGCGTACCCTCAGCATAGGTCAGCGATGCCTGGGGGTGCTGGGGCTGGAGGTGGAGGGCGTCTGGGGCCGTCCTTTCCTCCTGGAGGTGAACGCTTGGTGTAGGCCCAATCCAGTCCGCTGGGTTGACTCAGCTTCCTGGTGTGATGTGTGGGCGAAGTCCATGGTGTCTGAGGGTTTGAGGGGACTCTCCTGTCAACATAGGTCAGCACACACAATTGTTTTTTTGAGGGGGATGTGTAATTTACATACAAGCAAATTATGCATTTTGAGTACACAGGTTGAGTTTTGAGAAATATGTACACCTGTCTGTCCACCCCCATCAAGACGCGGCCGTTCCCTTCACCCCCGGAGGCCTCTCACGTCCAGGCAGACGCTCTTCTTGCGTTCTGCTTGCAGCTGTGTCTGCTTTCCTAAAGTCTCGTGTGAACGGTGTCGTACATTATGATCATGGCTGGCCTTCCCTCAGTGTGTTTGTTGCGTGTATCGGTCATGTATTTTTTCTGCTGACAGCGTTGCGGGTTTGGACACATGCAGTGGAGTAGTCCGTTGTTTCCCGTTTTTGGCTGTTAGGAATGAAGCTTCTGTGAAAGTCAGTGTCCAAGGCTCCGTGTGGACATGTGTGCGGACACGCTTTTGTCCTGGGTAAACGTTAGGGAGTAGGACTGCTGAGTCACGTGGAAGGTGTAGGTTCCGTCTCATCGGAAACCAGACTGTTGTTGTCAGTGCTTGTGCAGGTCCGCTCCTCGGCCAGCAGTGCGTGAGAGTTCCTGCTGCTCCACGTCGGTGCCGGCACGCGCGGTCAGGCGTCTTCATTGTAGCGGTTGTAGTGCGTGTGCAGTGGTGCCCCACTGTGTTTATTTTTAAAGTCCATTTATTGAGGCATAGTTTACTCTTTTTATTGTATAGTTCTATGAGTTGTAACAGACACTTAAATCCTGTAACCGTCAGCACAGTCAAGATGGAGAGGAGTCCCTCGGTAGTTGGCCCCTCCCCCACCCTCCTCCCCTGGCAGCCACTGATCTGCTCTGTCACTATGATTTTGCCTTTTCTAGAATTTTATGTAAATGAAATTATACAATAGAGTCTTTTATGTCTGGCTTCTTTCACTTAGCAGAATACTTTTGAGATTTATCCAAAGTGTTGCATGTATCACTGATTCGTTCCTTTCTGTTGTAGAGTAGTGTTCCGTGCTATGCATATAAACTGCGTTTCATTCATCTAGTTACCGGTTGGTAGATATTTGGGTTGTTTCCAGCTTTTGGCTATTATGAATAATACTTCTTTAAACATTCCATATGAGTCTTTGTATGGACATAAGTTTTCATTTCTCTTGGGGAGGTCCCTAGGAGTGGGCTTGTTGGATGTGGTAAGTGAATATTTGACTTTTTAAACTGCCAAGCTGTTTTCCAAAGTGGCTGTACTATTTTGCATTCCCACCAGCAGTGTGTATGGTTGTTTCAAATCCTTGCCGAAAGTTAATATGGTCAGTCTTTTTAATTTTCGTCATTTTCATGGGTGTGTAACACTATCCTATTGTGGTTTTCCTTTGCATTTCCCTGATGACTGATGATGTTGAGCATCTGTTCATGTGCTTATTTGCATTTGCATATCTTTTGTGAAGAGCCCATTCAGATCTTTTGTTTGTGTTTTTTAATTGGGTTGTTCATTTTGTTACTGATTTTGTAGGATTTTTAAAAATATATTCTAGATACAAGTCCTTTATCGGATAAAATTGTTTCATAAATATTTTCTCTTAGTCTCTGTTGGCCTTTTCATTTACCTAAGGGTATCGCAGAGAGCAAGTTTTCAATTTTAATGAAGTCCTGTTTATCAACTCCTTCTTTCAGAATTCATGTTGTGTCTTATCAAAGAAGTTTTTAAATATTTAAATTATTTTAAAGAAATATTTATGAGATTTTTGCCTAACCCAAGGCACAAGGATTTTCTCTCATGTATTCTTCTAGAATTTTTATGGTGTTAGCTCCTACTCGATCCACTTCAAGTTAATTTTGGGATAGTTGTAAGGTAGGGGTTGAGATTCATTTTACCCCCCGTAGAACATCCAATTGTTCCAGCCCATTTGTTGAAGAGCTCTTCCTTTCTCCGTTGAATTATCCTGCCACTTTTATTGAAAGTCAGCTGACTCTGTACATGTGGACTTTGTTTCTGGACTGTGTTCTGTCCCATCCCTCTGTGTGTCTGTCCTTATGAACACAGTGCTGCTCCACTAGTGTAGCGCCATCGTAGTAGGTCTTGAACTGAGGTAGCAGGAACCCTTTAACTGCTGTGTTTTTTCATAAATGTTTGGGGCTGTTTGGGTCCTTTGCATTTCCATGTAAGTAAGTTTTAGAAGCAGCTTGTCAGTTTCTACAAAAAAGTCTTCTGATATCTTGCCTGCAATTGTGTTTAATGTATAAATCATATTTATGATAATTGACATCTTAACAATAGTGTCTTCTGATCCATGAACATGGTATACCTCTCTGCTTATTTAAGTCTTTCAAAATTTCTCTTAACATCGTTTCATAGTTTTCAGTGTTTATGTCCTTAATGTTTTGTTAAATATATCTTTAATTGTTCATGTTTTTATGCTATGTAAATGGTACTTTTAAAAGTTACAATTTCCAATTATTTGTTGCTAGTATTTAGAAATACGGTTGCTTTTTAAGTATTGACCTTATATCCTGTGACCTGGCCTAATAACTCATATATTAGTTCTTGTAGCAATTTTGTACATTTCTTGGGATTTTCTACACAGACAACCGTATTGTCTGCAATAAAGAGAGGTTTACCTTTTCCTTTCTGATCTGTGTGTGTTTTGTTTCTTATTTCTTGTCTTTCCTCTGTTGCACCGGCTGGAACCTGCAGTGTGACGTTGAATAGAAGCAATGGGAAGGGACATTCTCGCCTTGTCTGTGGTCTTGGGAGGATTGCATTCGACTCTTTCCATTAACTGCATGATGTTATATGTAGGATTTTCATAGATGCCCTTTCTTAGGTTGAGGAATTCCCTTCCATTCCTAGTTGGGGGAGAATTTTTGTCATGAATAGATGTTTAGTTTTGTCAAATGCCTTTCTTCATGAATTGAGATGCTTCTGTGGATTTTTTTTAGGTTGTTAATGTGGTGAGTTACATTGATTTAATTTTGAATGTTGAGTCATGGTGCTTGCCTTGATAAAACTCACATGGTCATGATGTATTATGCTTTTGTATGCTGTTGCTTTTGAGTTGCTGAAGTTTTGACTTCATGAGGGCTGTTGGTGTAGCGTTTTCTTGTCTTGCAGCGTTGCCGTCTGGTTTTGGTGCATGAGTGATGCCGATGGCCACAGTTTACCTGGAAGCTTCTGCCTGCCAGCGGAGCTCCATTGTTTACGTCCCTGACAGCACTTGCTGTTGTTAGACTTTTCAGTTCTTCAAACCTAGTGTAAAATGCCATACAGGATTGTTTTAGTTTTCATTTCCTTTTCGTTTAATATTGAGGAAGGTGACATCATTTTGTACGCTTACTTCTGTTTGTGAGTATCCTTCTGTGAGATGTCTGTGTCTTTTTGCCCTGTTTTCTTTTCTTTTCTTTCTTTCTGAGGAAGATTAGCCCTGAGCTAACATCTGCTGCCAATCCTCTTCTTTTTGCTGAGGAAGACTGGCCCTGAGCTAACATCTGTGCCCGTCTTCCTCTACTTTATATGTGGGACGCTTCCCACACCGTGGCTTGACAAGTGGTGCATAGGACCATATCTGGGATCTGAACCGGTGAACCCTGGGCTGTCAAAGTGGAATGTGCAAGCTTAACTGCTGTGCCACCAGGCTGGCCCTGTCTTTTTGCCCAGTTTTCTTTTGAATTGTCTCTTATTAATTTGTAGGAATTCTATCTATTTTCTGCTTATGGTTCCTTTATAGGTAATACATATGTCCAGTATCTTCCAGTTTATGGCTGGTCTTTTCTCTAGCTTCATGGTATCTTCTGATGAATGGGAGTTCTTGATTTTAATGTAGTTGAATTTATCTTTTTCTTTATCATAAACACCTTTGAGAGCCGTGTTTAAAAAGTTATTTTAAACCTTAAGGTTACAGGGTTATTCTCCTGTATTTTCTTCTAAAATTTTAGAATTTGCTTCCACTTTTATGTCTTTAATTCTCTTGGAATTGGACTTGTGTATGGTGTGTTAGAGTTCCGTTTTCATTTTCTTTTCTTTTTTTTTTTTCCTTGAGGGAGATTGTCCCTGAGCTAACACCTGTGCCAATTTTCCCCTTTTTTTATATGTGGGATGCTGCCACAACATTTCTTTTTTTTAAAATATTTTATTTTTCCTTTTTCTCCCCAAAGCCCCCTGGTACATAGTTGTATATTTTTAGTTGTGGATCCTTCTAGTTGTGGCATGTGGGATGCCGCCTCAGCATGGCCTGATGAGCGGTGCCACGTCCGCGCCCAGGATCCGAACTGGCGAAACCCTGGGCCACCAAAGTGGAGTGTGCAAACTTCACCACTGCGCCACTGGGCCGGCTCCCCATTTTCATTTTTCTCTCGTTTGGATCAGCAGTTGTCCTGGTACTATTTATTTGAGTGGCCCTTCCTTATCTCACTGATCTGCATGTCCTCTCTTTAATATTTCAGGTTTCATATTATGTAGAGGTCTATTTCTGGGCTCCTAATAGTTTTCTCTTGGCTTATTTGTTTGTCTTTTCATCAGGACCTTAAAGAAATAGCTTCGTGCTGACTCCTAGTATCTTCTGGGGCCGCTACACCACTTGGTTCTTCCTGAGAATTGTCTGTGCTAGTCTTGGTATTTTGATCTTGCTTATAAATTTTAGAATTGGCTTTTTGAGGCCCATGGAAGTCCCTGTAGGTTATTTTGATTGGAATTATATTCATCTATGGGTCAGTTTGGGGAGAACTGATAGCTACAGTACAATGTGTGCCTATCCACAAATATGGTATATCACTCTATCTAGGTCTTCTGTAATCTCTCTCAAATTTTGTGTATATTTTTCCATCTGTGTCTTGCACATATTTTTGTTAGATTCATTCTGGGACACTCTTAAGTTTATTGCTGCTATTGGAAATAGTAGTTTTTTAAAAAAATGACATTTCCTAATTCTTTGTCGATGGCGTGTTGAATTACAGTTGAAGTTTGGATGTTGATTTTGTGTCTAGCGTTTTGTCTAACTCTGTTTTCATTATTTTCTTTCATTAAAACACGTCTGTGGGATTTTCTGGATGTTATATGTAGAGAATCCTCTTCTCTGCCATTAATGATAATTTTGTCTCATTCAGACCCTCATGCTGCTGCGCCCCGCCTGCCGTCTGGTTCACCGGGCTTGCTGGGATGTTTGGTGTGGTGTTGGGTAGAGGGGGTGATGACCAACATTCTTGAATCGTTCCTGATTTCAAAGGAAACATCTCTAATGATTTACCCTTGGTTTGTAGATTCCTTTCTCCAAGTTAAGTAAGTTCCTTCCCATTGCTAGTTTGCTAAAGTTGTTTGCTTTTTTTGGCAAGGGATATTTGATTTGTTTTTTAGTTATGAGTGGATGTTGAGTTTATCAAATGCTTTTTCTGCAGCTGTGGGACTTGCCTTCATGGTATTTAAAACGGAATGGCATTGCCGTCTGCTCCTTCTCCCGCCTTCCCTCTCCTTGGTTGTCCTCTGGCTTCTGCTGCTGCGCCCCTGTAATTCCTGGAGAGTGCCGGAGCCAGCAAGGAGCCCCGGGCTTCCCCTCCCTATGAGCTCACACCTGCTGCCGGTGCCACGCCCCCTCCTGCCCGCGGCCGCGGAGCCTCTCTCCTGGGGCCACGCCCCCTCCTGCCCCGCGGCCGCGGAGCCTCTCTCCTGGGGCCTCACTCTCCTGTGCTTGAACCTAGCCCTCTGAACCTTTCCTATTTCCAGCTGGCTCCTCAGTGTGTCCTTGCCCACTGTGCGGGAATGGGGACACCCTCCCTCACTCCTCCCAACAGCCAGCCCCAACTCTCCTTGTGTCCTTTTGGTGTTGCTTCATTTGGGAAACCAGTCAGGCCCCTCAGATCAGGTCAAGAAGTGTGTGCTCTAACAGAGCTGAGCAGCTGTCCTTCGTAGCACAGACTGCAGATGCGCGCCAATAGCATCGATTGAGTGTGGCATTGATTGGATACCAGGGGTCATAGGCTAGTGCCTGCCTTCTCCAGCGTGTAAGAAGCTCCGGGAGACGCTGCAGCGTTGCTGTGTGTTTCTGGTTTTTGTTGGTGCTTGCACATAGTAGGTCCTCAGGGAGTGTTTACTGACTGACTGAAGGAATGAATGAGTGCACTTCGGCTCCTCAGAGCCCCTCATTTTGCTACTTCCTCTCAGGGGTGTTGTGATAAGTGAGGTTGCCAGAGAGTTGAAGTTCTGCTATAAATCACGTAAGGTGCATAGTGTCTGCTGCCTGACCTCAGTTTCCTTGAAATTGTGCACAGGATTAGCACTGTTTAAAACGTTTTCAAAACAAGCAGGACACTTGGAGTTTAGTTTAAGCTGCTGCAGACCCAGGCCCCAGATGGCCCTCCAGCCTGGCTTCTGGAGCCTCGCCCTCTGCGGTGTGGACTGGCCCTGTCTGGAGCAGCGAGATGCTCTTCTTGCCTTTGACGCTTTCAGGTTGGTCCCTCTTTTCTGACCCTTTGGCTAATAAATACCAGCTGACTAGCCAGCCGGACATGTGAGAGGGTAGAGATGTTTGTCTCACTCTGGACAGACCTGTGGATTTTAGGTTAGAGAACAGGATTCTGACCCATCCGAGGAAGCAGAGCTTGCTGAGCAGAGTGCCATTGTGGATGACTGAAAGGAGAGTTCTTTTGTCTCTGCTTATTGATCTTGAAAAAGTCCAGAACATTCCTCCAGAGCATCCTGTGCATTCTTTGCCTTGGTGTTCATGCTGATCCACCTGTCCTGTTTCCGGAGCTCACTTGGGGCTCTGGACACGCTGTAGCTTTGTGGAGAGTGGTGGGTTCTTTGGGCACCTGCTTCCGGGCTGCCTGCCCAAGGTTTTGGTAGGAGTGTTTGCTTGCTTGTTCTTCTTTTCTTAATCTAGAAAGAACTTTGGGTGAATGACAAAAATACTCATACTATGAGAAGAGAAGGTTACAAGAAAGTTGGGGGAAAGGGAAGATAAAGGGAAGATAAGATGGAGCTGAGGTCAAGTGCAGAGTGCCCCCTTGGGGGTCTGCTCAGTTGCTGGGGGGTGGCATGGGCACAAACTGGGAATGGAGCTTCTACCAGTCCAGGCAAAGGGACACCAGAGTATTGTCTGAGCGGAATGCAGAATCTGCAAATGAAAGAGAACACATTAAAATTGTGATTGGATAAAAGTTCTCTGTTAGTGCAGAATATTTAGGACTTTGGACATAAGAACGAGAGTTAACTGTGCTCAGGCGTTATGCTAAGAGTCCAGGAAAGTTGAAGGGAGGTTTACTAAGCCCTGCTAGTGTGCTGGCTGGCCTCGTGCAGGGCCTCCCCGGCAGCTGATTTGCAGGGTCCGGGCCACTGGCTTTGGTGCTGGGAGGGTGGGGGTTTGGATGCCCCAAACCCTCACCCTCAGCCACCTTGGCTGTGGGTCCAGGGCTCCCGGGAAGGAAGCGGGGAAGCCTCTGAGGGCTTTGGGTTTCAGGGTTTTGAAGATGAGAGAAAATGAGAAACCGGTGTTGGGTAAAGGATGGACGGAAGAGAAGGCAGGAGTGGCACCAGGGCCTGAGGTGTTTCCAACAGAGGCGTTTCTCCGGAGATGCAAAGAAAAACCTGCAGGAGATCACGGAAGTGGTTTCCTGTTGTTGTATTTACAAGCAGGAACGAGGGCCTCAGGCGAAGTGTGCTCAGGCAGATGCACGGACACCACAAAGTGAGGGGCTGCTGCCCCATGTGAGTGTGAGGTCCAGAGCAGCCCCGGGCCAGGACTGTGTGGCCGTGGGGTTGGAGGGGGAGCCTGGCTCTCGCTCAGAGAGACCATGTCCTCTGTTGCACCTGTTGGCAGGGGAGCCAGCCACGTCTTTTCTGGGGCAGTGTTTTCCCTACGCCTTCCAGAAAAGCAGCGAGATGGGACGAGGTACTTAGAGCCACAGAGCCCTGAGCTTGCAGAGTGGGGCACGTAGGCCCGTCCTTTCAGTGTTCATTAAGTGCGAGGCCCTGGCCCCCCTGGGACACACGAGGCAGAATGGAGTGTCCAGGACCAGGGGTGGGCAGATGTCCACGGGAGAGAGTACCTCAGCCTGGAGGGTATGTGCAAGAGAGCACTTGGCCGTGGCGACTGTAACGGGACAGTGTGTACAGCCTCGGGGACAGGAATGGGGACAGTACATGGGCCGAGGGGCAGTCTTGGCAACCTTGGGCCACACAGGTGGCACCCCTTGGTGGTGGACCTGGGGGAGGAGGGAGGTAGAAATGGGCCCAGAGGTTTGAGGGGTCTTCAGAACCTGTGGGCCGTGACCTTCCTGACATCCTGTCATCCAGCACTTGGTGGGACTGTTTTTCTTTTTGTGATTTCGTTTAAGTGGCAAAGTGTTCCTAATGCCAATTTAAAGAACTATAAACACTATGCATCTTCTCGTGGGACACAGACACACTTAGGTGCATCTTGACCATATTTTTTCATCTCTTAAGTACGTAGCTCAGCATGCACATGTGACTTTTACGTAAGTCGGTCACGTGTGTTGTTCTGCAGTTGTCTTTTCACATCAAGAACACGTGTCCCCGCCAGCACACAGGTAGACTGCGTCCTTTTTGCTGGTGCGTGGTGTCTGTGGTGTGGCTGTGGCCAGTTGGCCTCCCCCCGTCCGCTGCTGGGCGAGTGTCCCACTGCACACAGACCCAGAACTGCAGTCACTGGGTCAACGGACATGTGCGGCAACACTGGTGCTGCCAAAAAAGACCCTCCCAGGCGTGTGTGCACTGCCCCACTCTGCAGGGTGGATGATAGACACTGAGCAAACCCTGTGCTTGTGTGGCACGTGGAAACTGCCACCTCATCGAGACTCTTGCCTCGTCATGAGGTCGGGCATCTTTGCTGTTGCTGGCCCTTTGTGTTGCTTTTGGGAATTGCTTGATATGTTTTTTGGCTAATTTTTTTTTTATTTTTTAGGAATACTAGCCCTGAACTAACTGCTGCCAATCCTCCTCTTTTTCTGAGGAGGACTGGCCCTGAGCTAACATCCGTGCCCATCTTCCTCTACTTTATATGTGGGACGCCTGCCACAGCATGGCGTGCCAAGTGGTACCATGTCTGCACCCGGGATCTGAACCTGCGAACCCTGGGCCGCTGAAGCAGAATGTGTGCACTTAACCGCTGGGCCACCGGGCCGGCCCAAGGCCAATTTTTTTTTTTTTTAATTAAGATTATGATCCAAGGCCAATTTTTAAAGTAGATAAGACAGGTGTGGTTACTAGCAACTTAGTCAAATTTTTGGGCACAATTTTGTTTTCAGAAACTGTACTCTAAACCTGTTCATTACAAAATTTCAACCTGTCTGAAAATGTTTGATGTAGGGAAAGACACCTCTGCTCCCACCCCGCCACCCCCCCGGCCTCATTCTCATTCTCCAGTCCATCCTGTGGGGAACAGTTCTGCCAGGGGATTTGCCCGTGTGCATGCATGTGTGCATGCGTGCACATGGTAGTGAGTTCTTAAACATAGCGTCTAAGGAGTTCGAGAGGACACGTACTGTCTAAGTTTCAGCAAGACTTTGAAAGTGGCTGTGTCGAGTGAGGAGGCTCAGAGATCAGGCGTAGGGGCCTGACGCTTAGGCTGTTCTCTGCTCCAGACGTGGACTGGTACCTGCTGGGCAACGGTTTGCCAGGCCAAGTGGTGGGAGGCCCGACTTGAAGGCGGGAGGAAGACAGGAGAGACCTGGCCATCTGAGGGCTTTGTGGGGTTTTGTTTTAATCTAACATGAGGTATATTTTCTAATCTGTAGCGTTCGAAGGCGTTGGTGGCACAGTAAATCAGCGCCTCCCGTCGCCTGCGTCGGCAGGTGTAGCTCTGGCCGCGGCTACTCCCGCCTTGGCCTTGGCCCTTGCCCTCGCCCTGGTGGGCTGTGTTTGCAGCTGGCCTGAGGAGTGTGGTTTGAATTAGTTTTCTCTTCTCTGAGCATCAGATAAAGGGCAGTTTTGCTATTGACTAATTTTCCATTAAGCTGGCTGAGCTTGCCCTACCGAGGTGACAGCGGAGCATAAGGAGTGGCTCCCAGTGCTCCCCCCAGAGGGAGGCTCGCTCCAGACCACCCGTCACGGAGCCAGGGCACAAACGGGCCATGGAATGGCGATTTTTAAGAAAAAGTCATAATGCACACTGCTAGGCAGGGGAGTTTTTATTGCTGGGTTTTATTAAATGACTGGAAAATCACTTTAACATTTCAGGGCTGTTTTAAAGCATGTGTCTACTTACACCGTAAAGCAAGTCTAAGTTGGTGTTAGACTTTTATGTAAAATGCTACGCTCGGTAGTTTTTGGATCACATACCATCTGTGACGTTAATGCTACTTGCTGCATCTGTTCAGCTGAAGGGATGTGAAACTCTGGCTGCTGACGCACTGTCCGGCGTACAGGCTGCTCTCTCCTGGCCCTTGGAGGTGTGATGGGTGTTTCCCAGAGGCCTCCCCTGGTCCTCACTCCTTGGGCCCGCAGCGCTGCTCGCTGGCGCGTCCGGTGCTGGCCATGTGTGTGCTGTCGCGGTCGCCTTCCCTCAGCTCTCCTGCCCCGCCCTCCACCTGCATGCCTACTGCATCTGTACGTGCCTGCGCCCCACAGTGCTCTGTTCTCCCCACTTGTCCAGCCCCTGGGCTGGCCCCTGGCCCCTGTCGGTCATCTGTTGTGTGTCCGTGCCTGGAGGCCAGGAGCAGGTGTGCGGGGACTGACTGGGAGTGTGTGTCTGTCAGGTATGAAGGTAGCAGGGTGCCTGCTGCGGGGGCTCGGGTCAGAGTTCCTGGGAACACATCTGTTTACCTTGCCCTTGTCCTCTCTGCTCCCCCCAGCAAAGCTCAGTTCACTAGATTTGCATCTCTAGATAGCAAAGCATTTCCCACCTCCAGTTTTTATTTTGAAAAATTTCAAACTTAGAGAAAAGACTAATACAGTGAACACCTGTGTACTCTCCCCCAGATTCCTGTTGCTGACAGTTTTATGAAAGCCAGTTCATCTGGAGCTGACGTGGGGCCGGCGTTCATAGGTGCGAGCCTGTGCCTGTCACATGCTGATGGAGCCGTTAGGCAAGTGCTCCGTGGCTGCAATGTCCTAAATGTGCCGCTCCCTGGGGGATGGTGTCTGTGGTGGACATCAGCATCTTCAGGTCACAGTCGTAACAGGGCTGTGCCTCTGGCATGGGCTGGCTTAACAAAAACGTGTGTACGCATGCACCTTACACATTACATGTAGATACATTCACATGTCGATAATTTCTAAATCTTACCGAAGTGTGTCAGTCATTTAAAGTTATCTTGTACTTAGAATTTGAGGAGATAACATTTGGGGGTGTTTTGGGGCCGGAAGCAGCGCTGGCGGGACGAGGGCTGAAACCACCCGTGCAGCCGGCGGCGCGAGCCCCGCTCTGAGCGTTCTCCACTTCGAGCGCCCGAGGCCAGGACGTCAGGGCCGGTTCTCGGTCCCGAGCCTCGGGAGCGCCGGCCGTGCATGCTTCCTTAAGAAACAGTGACACTCAGCTCAGAACCCCGCCCGTGGGAGTTACAGCTTGGAAGATGCCACAGTCCCTGACTGAGTAGACGGGTCGCGTATCCTGGCAGGCTCCCTGGGAGAGGAGGGGAGCAGCTCACCAGCCGGGAGAGAGGGGCTGGGCAGGTGTTTCCTGACCGCTGCTCATCTCTGTCGCATCGGTAGAGTGAGTTGTGCCCACCGTCGTAGGCCCAGTGCGTGGCACATAGTCAGTGTTTAATGAATCTGTGACTTAGATGTCTGTGAAGGTGAGGTGAATGGTCTTTGAGTAACCAATGCAGAAAGTTATTTATTTGGCGAGTACATTTTATCCTGCTCTGAAGACACAGGGATGAAGAAGACAGTTGTGGGAGGAAGGATTTTGTGGTCTGAAGGAGGAGAAACGCAGCGTGTTGGGAAGTGAGGGCCTGGGGTGGGCACAGGGTGTGCCCAAGTGCTGGCACGTTGTAGGCTCCTGAGCTTCTCTTGAATTCATTCCTTCGTGCAGACAATGAGGACCGCCTGTCAGAGTTAGTCCTGCCCGCGGGGAGCTCACATGAGGGGGCACAGACATTAGGGAGTGATTGCACAGTTCTCAAATTGCAGCTGTGACAGATGCCCGAGGCAGAGCTGGAGAGAGGCTGGCTCGCCCGGGGAGGGCCGGGCAGCTTCTCCTGAGGATGCCGGGCTTCAGTGGGCTCCAGAGGGTGAGGTGGGTTAGGAGGCAATTGGGAAAGAGGGAAGGTTCTGGGTGGAGGTCCTGTGGTGGGCAGCGGCTCTGTGGCTAGTGTCTGCATGCTGCGAGGTGAGACTGCAGAGAGGTGGGGGCTGCCCTCAGGGGCTTGGAGGCTGCCATAGGGAAGATGGCTTTATCCCAGGAGCCGTGGGAAGCCACCGAGAGCTTCCTGGCAGGAGAGTTTCTGAGAGATCACTCTGTTGTAATGGGAGATTCATGCAGGTGGTTCCATGTGTCGGTAGCTCATGCCTTCTTTACTGTGCCATTCTGTGGACGTGTCAGCCATTGTTGGACCTGTCATCTATTGGTGTACTTATGGGTTGTTACCAGTTTGGGGCTGTTACAGATAAAGCTGCTATGAATAACTCTTGTAAGTGTCTCTGTAAGGGTATGTTCTTCCCTTCCTCCTGGATGTATACCTAGGAGTGGAAGGCTGCGCCAGGCTGTGTTGAACTTCTTGAGAAACTGCAGGATGCCTTCCCACCAGCAGCACTGGAGAGCTCCACTTCCAGCACACCCTCGCGGGCACTCGAGACGGCCAGTCTTTACTTGGGCCAATTAGTGGGTGTATAATGGTATTGCATCATGCATTTAATTTGTGTTCCCCTAGTGACTAGTGATGTAACATCTTTTCATGTGCTTATTTGCCATCTGTATATCATTTTTGGTGAAGTGTCTGTTCAAATCTGTTGCCCATTTTTTTTTGAAGAATATTAGCCCTGACCTGACATCTGCCACCAATCCTTCTCTTTTTGCTGAGGAAGATTGACCCTGAGCTAACATCTGTGCTCATCTTCCTCCATTTTATATGTGGGATGCCTGCCACAGCGTGGCTTGATAAGTAGTGTATAGGTCTGTGCCCAGGATCCGAACCGGCAAACCCTGGGCTGCCAAAGTGGAGCACACGAGCTTAACCACTGCACGGTTGGGCTGGCCCCTGTTGCCCATTTTTTTGTATGAGGTTGCTTGTTCTCCTGTTATTGAGTTTTGAGAATTCTGTATATGTTCTGGATACAAACCTTTATTAGATATACGCTTTACAGAGATTTTCTCGCATCCTGTGGTTTGTCTTTTCATCTCTTAGCAGTGTATTTTGAAGAGCAGAAGTTTTTGATTTTGATGAGGTCCAGTTTATCAATTTCTTCTTTTACGGATTATGTTCCTGGTATCATATCTAGAACATCTTTGCCTAGCCTGAGGTCACAAAGATTTTTTCCTGTGTTTTCTTCCAGAAGTTTTAGAGTTTCAGGGTTTCAGTTTAGGTCTAGGATCCGTTTTGAGTTGATTTTGGTGTGTGGTGTGAGGTATGGATCCAAGTCAGTGATTCCATATGTGGACAGCCACATGGCCCCGCATGTTGAGAGGTTGTCCTTCTCCCGCTGAAGTGCCTCTGTGCCTTTGCTGAGAAGCAGCTGTCCATGTATTTGTGGGTCTGTTTCTGGCCTCTGTTCTGTTCCTTTGATCTGCTTGTTTCCCGTTAGGCCAGTCCTACACTGTCTGGATTACTGTAGCTTTCTTGTGAATCTTGGACTCAGGTAGTGTTGGTCTTCTGACTTTGTTCTTTCTCATGGTAGTTTTGGCTACTCTGGAACGTTTGCATTTCTGTATGAATTTTGGAGTTGGCTTGTCCGTTTCCACACAGAAAGCTACTGGGACCTTGACGGATTGCGTTACATCTGCAGGTCAGTTTGGGGAGAGTTGATGTCTTAATGATGCTGAGTTTCCTTACCTGTGAACAAGATATGGTAAATCTCTGCAGGCATTTGGGTCTGCCTTAATTTTCTTCAGCAGTTTTTTGAGTTTTTGGCATATGCTAGGGTGAAGAAAAGTTTATGATTTTACATCTGAGGTGAAGGGAACTGCAAATGCTGGACCATGATTTGGGTCTGAAGCTTCATTTTTAACTAAATATTCAGAAATGCAGTGACGTCAGCACTCCCAGCACTTCAGCAACAGCGTTTTCTCCTGGGCGGTTCTTCCTTTGAGTCTTAAATTGGCCCCTGTGAAGATGAAAGAGAAAACATTTGGCTTAGTGGTAAACAGGTTTTAAAAGTGAGACGCGCCTGCACACACGGTTGCCGCTCGGGTGCCTGCTTAAAGAGACAGGACAAGCCTTGAAGGAGAGAAGCGCCCGGTTCCGGCATGCCCCTTTTCACACTCAAGGTCGTGTCCATGCTCGCTGGTGCCACTGTCTGGTGGCACTTTGGGGGCCAAGAATGAGAGTTTATCAGAAAGGATGGTCAGAGTTGTGCGTTTTGTGGGTGAGAGCAAGAAGGGGTGTCCCTAAAGTACGGCCAGGTCGTGGCCCTGACCAGCTGCTCTGGGAGGCGGGCAGCCCTGAGCCTCCTGTGGGCTGTGTGGGAGCCGGGCTCCTTTCAGAGGCAGTGCTGCAGCATCTGCACGGCTTGGTGCGGTGGTGCACTCCGCTCCCTTGTGCTTAGGTTTTGGGAGGGTGAGTGTGGTGCCAGAAGTAACTCAGGGCCCTGCTCACTCGCGTGTCTTCACCGCTGCCAGGTTTGCTGAAGTCACAGCTCTGCAGGTTTCGTCACATTTTGGGGGTAATGTGAAAGGCTAAGAGTAAAAGGAACATTTAGGCCGTAATTCAATCAGCCTTACCAGTGCCTGTGTTGGCATCTTGTAGAGTCTGCTGCCATTGGAGAGCTTGGGGACCTGCTGGAGGGGAGCCTCTGGGCAGGCGGGGTGGCCTTGTCATGCTTTGGCCTGGTGGATGCTCCTTCTTCCATGCTCCTCCTTCCGCCAGCTGCAGCCTGGGGCCACCAGGTCCCTGGCCATCCGGTCGGTCCTCCTCAGAGCCTCCCCAAGCTCTGTCGAGCAGCTGGGAAGCGCTGCGCGGTGCTCAGTGTGAATTCTCCAGCTGGATTTCAGACTGCGCCTCGGCGGGGCGTTTCTCTACTCCTGTCTTGATTTGGCTTCTTAAGTGACAACGTTGGGGTTTGGGGGAATGGGTTCATTTTGCACGTTTGATTGTGGGGGGCTTTGCCTTTTGTACCATTTTTGCAGACTCTCAGTGAGGTCTGAGAGGTGACAGCACTAGGGACCCCCTTGGAGGTGAGAGTGAGGGCAGGGCTCTGGTCCCTCTGACCTGGGCTGCCATTCCTTGCTCATGTCCTTGCAGCCCAGGCCATTTTCCCAGGCAAGATCCCCTCCGGGGTGGGGAGCCTCTGGGCTAAGGTGGAAGGACAAGCCTGTGTGAAGGGGTGTCACAGGCGAGGTCAGGGGGCTGGGGTGCAAAGCTCCCGGTGCCGACTCCCCAGGGTTTGCTGAAGAGCGTTTTCTCCGAAGTGATGTCTTCCAGGTGGAGGTTCCCAGGCCAGTCGAGAAATCCCCGTTTAATTTGTAGTGTGGCTTTGGCTGACCTACATTTTGGTTAAAAATATAGTAAAAAGTGTTGTTATGAAAGGGATCAGAGCGACTGTCACCCTGGGTGTGAGCCCTTGAGTGTATCTTGAACTCTGGTGCTCGAGGCGGGGTAGGCTTCCTTCAGTCGTCAGGAACTAACTCGTGGTTGCCTCAGTGCTGGGATGGGGGGATGTGGCCCCACAGAGCTTGTGGGGCTGGCCTCCGGGAGGACTCTGGCTGCTGGACACTCCGCTTCCCGCCCCAGAAGTGCGCCTGCCTCCCAACAGGCGGGTGTCGTGGTCCTGACGAACGAATGGGCACGTGGAGGCTCGGTCACTGCCAGTCGGTGCAGCCTTGAAACTATGCGTTGTAGTTTTAAAACCTGAGCTTTCACAATAGTGAAAAATAGAAAATAGCCTGTCTTCACCAGTAAAGAAATTAGAAATACATTTTGGATGAAATATTATATAGCCACTGAAAATTATGTTTTTGAAGAATGTTTAATGACACGGAAAATGCTTATGATACAAGAAGTGAAAACGAGAAAATACCAAACTGAATATCACAAAATGCTCTCCATTTTCTTTACAGTTATCAGAACACGTATGTTGTACATATGCACGTAGGATAGCGAGTGGAAAGAAATACACAGCCCTATTAACCAAAGCAGGTAGGATTGCAGGAGATTTCTGTTTCCCTTGTCCGTCACTGCACTTCTCAAGTTTTCTCTCGTGAGCACTTATTTCTATACTAAGAGAGAGAGTAAGATAATTGAAAAGGAAAATCTAAGTTGTTTCTGTCTGCGTGGTCTGGCTGCGTCTTGATGATTGTTCGTGCAGTTGGCGGATTTGGTTTCAGTGTTCTGAGTGGAGGAGAGGGGAGACGGTGAGGGCAGAAGGAGCCGGGTGGCCGGGCGCTGTGGGGTGAGGGCGGGAGGGTGGCTGCGAGGAGGTGTGTCTGCGTCAGGAGGCAGAGCCCAAGGCCTGGTCTTTGTTGTTAACTGCCTTTGGGAATTGACCACATTGGGCTGATTCGGTGAATCCGAAGGGTCTTTTGAAATGGAAGTTGTGTTTACCGTGGCAAGCTTGGCCTTCTTCTTCTGTCATTGAAGGGTCCGATGAGTATGGCCCTCCATATACAGCCCTGCTTGGTTACTATTGAAACAAAACTGCCAGGGTGCGTGTGTGGTGTGGGTTTTAGGTGCGTTTGTGTGGGAAGGCACTGTGGTGTGCCAGGCGGCTGCTTCGGGTGCTCTTGGAGGAGTCACTCAACCGTGGCCTCGGTGGCTGTCTGTAAGGTAGATCCCTTCCCTGAGCCGCCCCTTGTGCACACTGAGGCTTGGGAGGGGGTCGCCTCCTGCCGCTGGGCCAGATGGATGTCCCCAGGCCGTGGTGCTGCCTGTAAATGCAGGCGATTACCTTTTCATGACCTTTCATCTGTAATTTAAATTAAATTAAGTTAAATTTTGAGACAAAGTTGTGTTTCTTTGCCTCTGCACGAATAGAAGCTGTACACTTATCTTTCTGTTTGTGATGAATGACCATAACCAGAGTGTACAAGATCCAGAACTGTGGTAATGTCCTTACAACGCGGCCTGTGACGCAGCAGTCGGTGTTCTGTCTTGGGCTGTCACGTGTGTCTGACTTTTCTTTTTGTCCAAATTAGTGGCTGTGACACACCGTTCTCCCAGCACAGCACCGGCCGCCGTGTGCACGTGAACTTCCTCCGCCTGAGGCGCCCGTGGCTGCTCGCGGTCGTGGGAGCATCATTGCGGCTGTTCAGTCGGTCATTTTGAAAGCATCCTGGCTGCCTGTGTGTCCGGTCGCGTCGGTCGGTTTTCTCACTCTTCCTCTTCTGTACTCACTTGGAGGCATTTTCAGTGCCCGAGCCAGGTGAAGTCACCTGCTTGGTCACACAGTCGCTTCTGGGCTGAACTTGGATCTTTCCCTTGCTGTCATCCTCACCACAGGCACATGGCACAGCAGGCACGATCTTTTTTCCTACACCTTTACTTTGTTGGCATTTTAACCACAACTCTATTTCATGAATATTTATTTAAATATTCCTTTAAATTTCCGTAAATGTAATTGTTTAAGCAAAAAAGCATCTGATAATTAAAGTGTATACATCCACTGCCACATCAGCAAGTTTGAAATCGGGGTGTTAGGCGTAGGTGCTGGGGGAGCCTTATGGCCTCACTGCCCTGCCGCTGGTGTGCTCTGGGCCGCTCAGCCGCATTGAGTATCGGCTTCTCAGAATTCTCAAGAGGAAGGAGCAGGGCCTCTGAATGGGTGAGTGAGTATGATGAATGAATGGTCGGGTGTGAGAGGACGGCATCAGGAGGGGTTTACCGAGCTTTCTCTTTTGGTGTCCCTAGCACATGCATGGACCTGGGTGGGTGGCTGTACCAAATTCCCTGAGGGTCTACACCCAACTCTGGTGGTCATAGCTGACTCAAGCTGCACCCCCGCCCGCCAAGCCTTTCCTGAGTGTAGTGGGCACCTGCCGGGGCGCCGACGTCTGTTTCAGTGAGCCTTCCGGGCCTTTCTCTTGGCAGCGTGTTAGCGGGCTCCAGGTTTTGGAGATTTCAGCAGTGAGTTATTTGCAGCAGCTGAGTTTTTGGTTTTGTTTTGTTTTTTAGATTTCAGCATGGTTTATTTTAAGAAAGGGATGTTTTGGAGGGAAGCTCTCTTAGTGGGCATGAATGTGGTTCTTTTGGATCAAGAATTGTAGACGTGAACCCAGGCAGGGGCCTCACTGTTGTTTCTTGATATCATGACGGGTGTTGAAGGAGCCGGGGCCAGCAGCTTCAAAGACATCTCAGGCTTCCCGGATCGCTCCAGCTCTTGTCTGGTTGGGAGGGAAGGCCTGGCGTGACCGTGCGATGGCCAAGGGGAGCCTCTCAGGTTTGCTGTCTCCTTTCTGAGAGTACCGTTTGTAGCTCGCCTTGAGGGGAGGAGGAAAGGCTGCAAATGCAGCAGGCTTCCGGGCGTCCGAGGCTTGGCCAGCGTGGATGTGGAGATGCCTCCCTTTTCGTCCCATCTGTTTTTCACTGATGCGCGCGGCGCTGGGCTGTCTGCTGGGGCCATGCTTGAGGAAGAGTATGGTGTTTGAAGCTGTCCTCTGCAGCTCTGTCATAGCTGTGTCATGGGAAATTGAGTGTAAAGGTCAGACAGCTGAGGTCCTGTTTCTCATGGAATCTGTGATATAATTGGTTGCTGGTTTTTGAGCTAAGATTAATGCCAAACCTGAGGATAGGATTTGCATTCCAGTGATTTAGCTCAAGTACCGTGAATTGCGAGTGGTTTTCCCTGAGTGTTTATGTCTCTGTGTTGTGGGTGTCCCAGGTCAGCTGTGGGCACAGCACTGCCCCCGCACCCAGGAGGGCTGTCGGGCGTGCTGTGTCTCTTAGGCCCTGCCAGCCGTGTGGATAGAAGAGAAGGGGTCGAGAGCCGTGCTGCCCACCTCCAGAGACGGAAGTGGGGGCAGGAGATGGAGTGACTTGCTTGAGATCTGAGGCCCCAGCCACAACGCCTCCCCGACACCTGCCGAGTGGTGAACTTGGCCACGCCCAAGGCAGCGTGAGCCCTCGGCAGCCGGTGTGGGGGAGAGTGTGTGGCTGTGGGGACTTGTGCCAGGCCCTCGGGGTCCCTGCGCCTGTCTTCCTCATCTTGAAAGTAGGTACATGGCCATGCAGGCCAGCGTGGGGTGGCTGTGTGGCATGCTTGGGGCAGTGTGGCATGCAGAAGCTTTGCTCCCTGGCTTATTTATAAAAGGAAGTCTCAATTGCTATTAGAATTCCATGAAAAAAACCTTTTGAAGTTTTTTCGTCCTGTGTACTGTGTTTACTGGCAAGTGTGTTTAGAGTTCAGTGACTTTGTATGTTTTACAACTTCTCCTTTTTTCTTTTCAGAGCTGTCAGGCTCCTCTCTGGTAGGGTCAGTGCCTTCATCGGCTGTCTGGGGTGGGGCGTATTTCCTGACACCAGCTCTGCTTTATCCCCAGGTATGGTCCTCGTGCGGAGCGAGAATGGGCAGTTGTTAATGATTCCTCAGCAGGCCTTGGCCCAGATGCAGGCCCAGGCCCATGCCCAGGCCCAGCCTCAGACCACCATGGCACCCCGTCCCGCAACCCCCACCAGCGCCCCTCCTGTCCAGATCTCTACCGTCCAGGTGAGTGCACACCTGCGCCCCACCATGCCCACCTGCGGGGAGTCTGGCGGGATCCGTGAGGGTTGAGGAGGGTGGCCGTGCTGCCTCTGTGGGCTGTCCTCTCGTCCACTGTTGGGGCAGCTGACGCTGGTGTCAAGGACAGCACTGCTTTGAGGGGTCAGCCCCTGCACCCATGCACTGCGAAACTGTGGGTCCCGGCCCCTTCCCTTCTCTCTTGACTTCACCGTCCTGTGCCTCAGTTTCCTCTTCTGCAACGTAGAGATTCTACCTAGTCGTCCCTTGTAGGGCTGTTATGAGGGCTGAGTTAAGACATTTAAAGTGCTGAGAGTAGTGGAACAGAGTGAGCACTGAGTAAGTGTCAGCTATTATTATCAGGGAGGCGCATAAGAACTTTACAGGATTATGGTAAATGGTCCCCCTCCTCCCACGCACGGATATCTAAGCCTTGTGGGGTTAGTTCCCTGACCCCTGAGACTGTGTCCGGAGGACAGGTTCTGATACTTGAAGCAGAGTGCCTGGGACGTGCCCCTCCCCGAGCAGGCGGCATTCCTTGTCAGTCTCGTCGTCTCTGTTTGGGCACGTGCCAGCACCTTACGTTTCCGCTCTCTTTCCTGGTGCTTTTCTCTCTGGTGCCGTAATTCTGCTATTCTGAGCTAGTTGGCTAGTTAGAAACTAAAGTGGAGACTAGAAAGATCTTAAGAACTCTTTTCTCCTGTGATTTCAGCAGCGTTCCCCCTGGAGTTGAGGCCCCTACATGGTCGACTGAGGTCATGTATATGCTCAGAGGCTCACAAAGTACCCACCTCCCCATTTATTGAATGTCTGAAATAGCTCAAAACAGTGTTTTCAAAGTCTATAGAGTTCTGTTAAGTAAGATGCAGACGTAAGACATTTGTGGTTTCACTTTAACTCTTGGTTGTGTGTGTCGCCATCTGACTGTCAGCATTTTTGCTGTCAGTCTCCTCTCATACCAGCTTCAGCGTCCCCTTGCTCAGGACTGAGCCGTCTTTCTGCCCGGGATTAGGGTGTCAGCAGGCTGCCTGGGCCACCGTCTCCTTTACTTCTCTTCTGTAGCACTGGGGCCGGTCTTTAGACCCAGGGGACATATGCTTCTTATCACCTTCATCACTTTTTTCGTGCTTGTGAGCAGGATCACCAGAAATCCACACCGGAACTGATTTCCCAGCTATCTGCATTCTTTGAAGACCATTTTTGGTAGACTTTGTTAAAGGAGTCTAAAGATTTCATCATACACTTTTTACTTTGGTAAAACAGTTTAGAATTGGGTGGCTTCATTGAAAGTTGTGAATGGGCTTGTGGACACACTGGAGTGGACCGCTGCCCTGTTGAAGGGTTGATGTGGGGTGCACTGGGTGGCGGAGAATTAACTTTCACTTGTCGCTCCTTTTAGATGACTCTTACTTATTTTTCAGGCACCTGGGACCCCTATTATTGCACGGCAGGTGACCCCAACGACCATAATTAAACAAGTGTCTCAGGCCCAGACGACGGTACAGCCCACCACAGCATTACAACGCTCGCCCGGAGTGCAGGTGAGACGTGGCTCGGGGTGGCGGCATCCTGGACGCGGAGGCGGGGCTGCTCGAGTCTGGCTGGTGGATGCGAAGTGGAAGTGGCGTTTAGTGAGGAAGGCTCTCCTGAAAGAAGGTGTTTTTATCTGACTGCCAGCACAGGGTGGGCAAGGATTCCTTTTCTTTAAAGCCACACGGAATTTAACACCAGCAGCACTTTTAAAAGCGCTCCATTATGTAAGAAGCATAATTAAAAATGTCGTCTTATTAATATTTGATTGTAAGGCATCTCCGAAGCAGAAAGAGTCTATAGTGTAGACAGTTTGCGCGTGTGCCTGTCTGCCTGTAAACGCATTGATGCATCGTGATAGCAGCTCTTGTGTGAGCATCGAGTCCCAGCACCCTTCTTACTGCTTATGTGTGTTAATTTGTGTAATTCTCACAACACTTATTGATGAGGCATTGCCCAGTGAGGTGTGAGAGGTTCTAGAACTTGCTCTTGGTCTCAGCCAGCACAGCCTTGGAGCCTGCACGCTGGCCGCCAGGCTGCACTGCCTCCCTGTGTCCTGTGTCCTTCACCTTCAGTTAATGAAGTGGTTCCAGAAGCGTTCCCTATCAACCCTGGTGGGGTTGGTGTGTTTGTTTGTTCTTTAAATAGTGTTTTAAGCTGTGGGAAGGGAGAGTGTTCTAGAGCAGGTGCTGACTCTCCCTTGGCGTGTTTTGATGCTCCTGACAGCTCAGCCGCTGGTCTTAAAGCTGAGGAGAGGGGCCATGCCCCGGCTAGGCTGGCCCCTCCCTTGACAGAGGAGGAGACCCCCGGTCAGGGAAGCGCCTGCCCTGGCCGCCAGCTTGCAGCAGCCAGAAGCAAAGTGCTTCAGAGCTGTCGCCGTTCATAAGGGTTTGTGAGCGTCCATCGTAAGTGCATGTTAGCGGCTTGCAGGGTTTGCTGTCATAATACTCAGTTACCTGTCATAAATACAGTGTTAGCCATGTTTATTAGGCATCTGCGGCGTGCCAGGACTGCGCTTCCATGCATTGCTGATTTATGTGTAACCCCCAACGCAGTGCTGTCGGGTCGGCACTGTTCCCATTCCAAGCGAGGAAACCGAGGCCGAGAGGTGGTGTGCAGCAGCAGCTTGTGGAGGCCGGGGAGCACCCCCACCCCCGCGCTCTCTCCACTCTCTCTGGGTCTCGTCTGCATTTGCCTTTCGGCGTCTGCAGTGGGGGACACTGCCCTTCAAACAGCTCACAGAGCGGTGCAGCCCCCAGTGGATGAGCTGCAGCAGCGGTCGTCTGTGCGTCAGGAGCCTGTGCCCAGGAGACCGGAGCGTTCCTGCGACAGTCTTTCCGCCCAAGTTGAGTCTGAGTTTCAGTTGTGGTAGAAGGCCGTGCCTTCACTATAGTATGCTGTACTCTCCTATGCTTTAACTGTGCTTACTCCGCTATGCTTGACTATATACTCTACTACGCATTCTCCATACTATAGTGAAAGGTGATTTTTCTGAGAAGGTAGTGAAGCTCGTAGTTTTTGTGTCAATTTTAGTGGAAGGTAAACTTATGAAAGAGGTAGACACAATCTCAGTATCGTCCGGGTGGAACATGGGTTCATTGGACCAGTAGAAGTAAATGTGAGGCATGATTGTGGCGTGAAGGAAAACTCCCAAAGGATGACAGCCTTGGATATTTCTGGGTGTCCAGAAGCAGCTCCACTGTCTTCCCCTCGCTACCTAGAGGTGGCTGCTTGGTTTGTTCTTTTATGTTTTCTTCCTTTGAAGTTTTTTATTTGATGTTTTCTAGTTGCAAAAGTAACACATGCTTAATGTTACAATAAAAGAATACATAGTTTATGAAGAAAAGGCCCATCATCTCTTCCAGCTCAGTCTCTGCCAGCTCACGTTCCTCCCTTGAAACAGTGTCCACAGCCCTTGAAACGGTGTCCACAGCCCGGGGAACTGGGAAAACCTTAGAGACCTGCGGAAGTGCCGGGTGCAGGTCGCAGCTGCCTGCCTGCTCCAGGTGCCCTTGGAGCGCCCCCAACGGAGCAGGCGGGCAGGCGGAAGCAGTCACGCTCGGGGCCTATGCTGCCCCTTACTTTCACAAGTCGTAAAAAAGTAACGTTTAAAGAATTGGAGAGAAAATGCTGAAGGCTAGATTTACAAATTGGAAAACTACTAATTAAAAAAACCCAATAAACATTTGTGTCGTGATTGTTCATGTAGAATAGAAATCTCGGGAATCTGGCTAAGCCAGCAGTTTGAATTGCCCCACTTTATGATTGATGGGTAGCTGTTCATTTGCTTAAATGCATTTGTTTAGCAAAATAGCCCCTCCCTGCTAACACTGACTCCCTTCGGTTTCTCAGGTCTGCTCTGAAAAACCCCCTTTTCCATGATGTTTCTTGATGAGACTTGCTTTTGAAGAGCAAAGCAAGGTTGTTCTGGTAGTGGAGGGGCCAGGGACCCCCACCTGATCCGATCCCTGTGGGAGGGCTGTCGCGTGGATGTGACGTCCTGCCGTTCTTGTCGCCAGCCTTCTCTCTGTAAACCAGATGATAGGTTTTTCAGTTGTAGTTTTTCTGTTTTTTTAATTTCCCAGAGATAGGATCTGGTTTAGTTATTAAGAGATGATTTAGGGGCCGGCCTGGTGGCATAGTGGTTAAATTTGCGCAGTCTGCTTTGGCAGCCTGGGGTTTGCTGGTTTGCATCCTGGGTGCAGACCTACACACCACTCTTGAAGCCACAATGAGGTGGCATCCCACATAGGAGAACTCGGAGGACCTACAATTAGGACATACAACTATGTACTGGGGCTTTGAGGAGGTTAAAAAAAAAAGAGGAAGATTGGCAACAGATGTTATTAGCTCAGGGCCAATTTTCCTCAGCAGAAAAAAAAGAGATAATTTATACTGGTCACCATGTGACTTTTAAGATCGACTTTTGACAACCAGGTTCTTTCCAGCAATTGACTTCATTTCTATTAGTTTTTGCTACAGGTGCAAAATATTGCTTCCTCAGGCACTCAGGACTGCAGCCCTCAGGGGCATGGTTTATCGTGGAGCCTTCCGTGGGTCCCTTGAGGGTGCCTGTCCCGCCAGCACACACCTGTCCGGTGGGGAAGTCTCATTTTCTTATGAGGGACAGGAAGGCTGTCTCCCCGTAGCCTCTATTTACCTCATGTTTTGGATTCTTGCAGCCTCAGCTTGTTCTGGGCGGTGCTGCCCAGACAGCTTCCCTCGGGACGGCCACGGCTGTTCAGACGGGGACACCTCAGCGAACGGTCCCAGGGGCCACCACCACCTCCACAGCTGCCACGGTGAGTGCTGCCTTGCCACGCCGCTCACCACCTCCTGGGCAGCTCAGCCCACCCCCTGCTGGTCAGGAACGCAGCTCAAGGCGCCTGGTCCACATGTGGCCACACGCTGTCGCCTCCTTTCCTCCCAGGGCCCCAGGAACTGCTTGAGGCCTGCACGGGGAGCCCCAGCCCCAGATATGCAGATGAATCTGGGTCATGGCCCTGACGAGGTGGGGTCTGAGGGCAGCAGGAAGGGCCCTGTCTTCCCGTGCGAGGCTCGCAGGCCGTACAGAAGTCTGCAGTGGTAGAAGGAGCCCTGACAGCTGCGTCTGAAGGGGGAGCACGTGGACTCAGGGACGCTGCTGTGTGTAGAGCCCAGTGCCATCCATCTGTGCTTCTGCTTCCAGGAGTTTCCCTCCATGGGAAAATCTCAGAACCAGTGGATCACACTTTGTGACTTTTTTCACGTTTCTTTGCTAAGTATTTTTTCATCATCTTTAGCAGCTGTGTCATAATTTAATTCCTTTTATTATGCATTTAGATAGATATCAGTTTTTCTTTATGATAAGCGACGTTATGGTGAACATCTTACAGATTCATCTTTTTTACATTCATGGTTATTTACTCAGTTCCATGCCTACAAGTAGAATTGCTGGCTAACGGAGATGTAACTTGGCAGGCCTCTGCTTTGTTGGTCAAATGGTCCTGAGAGCACATGTCCTGGTTTATACTCCCATCAGCAGGCTGTGAGAGTTACTGCATTTTCTTGAAAGAAGTTTAGAGAAGAAATACACGTTGTTTATATGCCTAGACATATCTTAGTTAAACCAAAAGCTATGATGAAAATCTGCCTTTTATAGACCTTTGCACTTGTATCTTTTTAAATTGAATCCAGGAAACTATGGAAAACGTGAAGAAATGTAAAAATTTTCTATCTACGTTAATAAAACTGGCTTCATCTGGTAAACAGTCTACAGAGACGGCCGCTAATGTGAAAGAACTAGTACAGAATCTACTGGTAAGAGAACTTCCTCTTGGGCCCTTTGCTGTAAAGTGTTGTGTTTGCTGTTAGTGGGGCCGTTGAGGACGCTCAGGGCGGCAGGGAGGAATGCCCGTGAAGGCGTGGGCAGGCTGTGGGTGAAGGGACAGTCCTGCCAGAGGCGTGCATGGCCCAGCTGGGGACTCGGCCTTGAACCTCGGCGTTCTGGGGACTTGGCAGAGAGGTTGCCCTGCCAGCGAGGCCAGCGCCCGGCCTCCCCTCAGCCCTGCCGTCTGCCGGCCCGTGTACCCCAGAGTGCCCTGCGAAGAGCGGGCCCTGCCTCCAGGATGTTTCTGGAACCTCCTTTTCCAGATTGGTTGATTGCCATCTGAAAGTGTCATCTTAGCCTCACAGGGGTGACTTTTAAATACACCCGATAGAGGACGTTTTAAAGATTCTCTCTCTCCTCTGTTTACCTGTTTTAACGGAGACGTGTAAACCTGTACAGAAGTGGAAAGCAGAGGCGGGTGAGCCCCCAAGTACCCATCTGCAGGTGTCATCAGTTGCCAATTCAAATCCAATTTTGTACCTGCTGCATCCCCTCCTTGCCACCCTTGCCTGCCTCACCAGTCCTGTAAATATTTCGTCGCTGGTCTCTAAGCAATGAGGGCACTTCTTACACACGTAGCCGCCACGCCGTGATCAATGCACAAACACAAGACTCCCTCCATAGCCCTCAAGGGGTGAGGCCTCGAGAGCAGCCAGCGTTCACCCCTCCCAGGCCCTCTCAGCATCTCTGACAGCTTGTTCCAGTCGAGATTCAGTCCAGTCCATCTACTGAGTTGACTTTATGTCTCTTTTAACCCGAGCGTCCCCTCCTTCCTGCCTTTTTTCTTTCTTTTTGATTTCTTTGTCGAGGAAACCTGGTTGGTTTAACATCTGGCCTTTCGAGTGTTTTTCTGCTGGTGGGGTTTGTCAGCCCTGGCTCGGGGCTCCTCAGGCCTCCCTTCTGAGTGCAGCCAGCAGAGAGCTGAGAGTAGGGTGTAGGGGGAGGCCCTCCCACCCCCGGGGCTGCCACGGACACGACAGGCTGGAGGACAGCACCCCGCAGATGGTGTGTCCTCTGCTGAGAGGGCTCTGCCCCATGCTCACAGACCACATGGTTTTTGGTCTGGAAAAGAGAGAAGTCACGCCCTTGCAGGCAAAGGATTGCTTCAGATGATGTACTTAAATGTTTTCAGGACACTTATAGATTAAAAAATTATCTCACCTCCCATGAGAAGCAAGAACTCCCAGCTTTTTGTTTGTTTGTTTTTGTTCTACCATTTTACCTTCTCATGAAAATTTCTACTTAGGTGCCCTTCCTTTTCACCCCCACTGTCCCTCGTCTGGGGTCCCACCCCCTGCTGAAAAACTTTGCTGTTTCTCGCTGCCCAGATGAGGCTGGTGCTGCCCCGCTACCCCACGCTCTTGTCAGGGCACCAGAGCCCCCTTCTGCCCTTCTTAGATCAGTTCTCCACAGCCCTGGCTGTTCCCTCCTTGAATTTGGCGTCTCTTAGCACGGGGCTGGGCTGCTGGTAATAGGTGACCCCAAATTAGGGAGTGCGGGCCGGGCACAGGCTTGCTTTCCTTGTATAGGGTCCTGGTGTCAGCAGGCCTGGGCTGGGGTGGTGTTTCCCCTCTCAAGGCCTCCAACTCGAGGGTGGCCCTGTGATGTCCCATCCTGTCACCCCTCTCACCCTCCCTATCCTCACACCAGACCTGCTTTGGTTTCCAGAACAGAATTGTGCCCCTCTTGTCTGGGCTCTCGCTTCCTCTCCATGGAACACCTGCCCTCCCTGCCCGGGGCTTCCACCTGGTGGCTTGGGGGTCTTGGCACAGGTGTCATCTCTTCCAGTAAAGTGTCCCTGAGTCCCTGTCTGGGCTGCCCTGTGGCTCCTGTGCTTGCAGCTCTGACTTTGATAACGAGGTTGCTTTTAGCTAGCCCGTCTCCCAGAAAAATGCCTGACACGTAGCAGGTGCTTGGTGAACGTTGAGCGAAGGCTGGGGTTGAGTGAGGGACTCGTGTGGAGACCAGATGCAGACCAGTAAGCCGCCCAGGCGGGGCCATAGCCGTCAGCTCAGCCCCCACGAGGGTCCAGGCGAGCCTTCAGCCGCACACCTGGGAGGCCCGTGTCAGTTGAGACACCAGCACCCTGATTTTCCTGTCACCTCCATCCAACACGAGGCCTGGCAGAAGGAACAGCTGACCGTGAAATGCAAGAGCAGAGTAGTGCTGAGCGAAGAGGGGGGTGTGCGAACTTTTATTCACGGAGTAATTTCAGTCTGAATTTTATTTTTAAGGATGGAAAAATCGAAGCAGAAGATTTCACTAGTAGGTTATACCGAGAACTTAATTCTTCACCTCAACCTTACCTTGTGCCTTTCCTGAAGGTAATTTCCAGACCCTCACCCAGCTGCGCGCCTGCAGCAGCCGGGGGCGGGCTCCCTCGGAGGGAGGGGCGGGTCTCACAGGTGTCACCAGTGTGTTGGGCAGTTTAAAGCTGTGACAGAATAAGTTTTCTCTTAGAGGCTTTTCTGTGAGTTATGAGACCCTGACTGTGGCCGTCCTGTTGTGTGGCAGCAGAGGGCCCGAAGTGCCTGTGCTCCCCGGGCAGAGGGGAGCCACACCGGGCGGCCCGTGAGTGTGGGGCATGGGGGAGTGCTCACCCAGTCAGGACCAAGGGTTCGTCCCTCTTAGATAACCTCTGCTGCCGTAATGTTCTTGAGCGCGTTTCAGACGTACTGCTGCTTTGTTGCTTTGTTTTGTAAACCAACTTCAGCCGGTTCTTAGGGAGAATAATCCTGTGGGTGATAGCGAGGCCGGCGTTAATGAGTGCTGGATGTTGAAAAGCCCAGCATCCAGAGGCGTTTCCTTCAGGCTCTCAAACCCACACTGTTTAGCTTGAGAACTTTTTCTCAGAATTGGATGTTTCTGAGTTTGTGAGAAAGGAACCCGATGCCAGTGCTGCCCGCCAACCCCACGTCTGTCTTTCCGCCCAGAGGAGCTTGCCCGCCTTGAGACAGCTGACCCCCGACTCCGCAGCCTTCATCCAGCAGAGCCAGCAGCAGCCGCCGCCCGCCTCACAGGCTACCACCGCGCTCACGGCCGTGGTGCTGAGCAGCTCGGTGCAGCGCACAGCCGGGAAGACGGCAGCCACCGTGACCAGCGCCCTCCAGCCCCCTGTCATCAGCCTCACGCAGCCCACACAGGTTGGCGTTGGCAAGCAGGGGCAGCCCACGCCACTGGTATGAAGGCGAGAGCCTCGCCCGTCCCTCCAATGCCCGTCTGCCTGTCTCTTAAATAAGTCACCGCGGCTCAGAGGGACCTCCTCAGGCAGGCAGGGAGCTCCCGCTAGGAAGAGGCTTGGGTGTCGTCTTAAATAGTAGTGTCAACTGGAGGCCGGCCCCTGCCTTTTTGTCATGCTCAGTACAGCTCGCATTTGGAGTGCTGCTGAGTGCCGGAGCTGGGGGGGCTAGGCTGGACGCAGAGAGCAGGCTGGCCGGGTGGGTAGCATCTTGAGCAGACACAGAGGCCGATGTGTGCTGGCTAGCGGAGTGGAAGTTTCGTCAGGGCAGCGCGGGGCCTGGAGTAAGAGGGGACATGGCCACACGGCCAGGATGGGACTCAGTGCCAGGGGCACTGCCCTGGAGCTCGGCCATGGCATGGTGAGAGGGGCAGGCCATGTCTGGGGGACAGTAGGAGAGGCCCTTCTTGAGGGCCAAGTTGAAGGCAAGATATGGGAAATCGCCCCCAGGGTAAAAGCCATCTTGCCTCTTAGAGAAAATAAGGAGGAAAAAAACCCTTGCCCTGGATCCCCCAGGCAGCCCCAGCGGTCTGCTGTATCTGGGGAGACATCTCATGCTCACCCATCACTGAGCTCACAGACGCTCCTCCAGGCGCCGACCTCAGGGCCCACACGCAGCTCCCGAGTAGCAAACCTGCCCTAAAGAGTGTGCCTTGATGGTAGTGCCTGACATGGTGCCACCCAACCGACCCTGCCGTGGTCCTGCTGCGGCTTCCCTGTCCCCGGCCAGGGCAGGGGGACCTCAGGACGGGGCGCTAGTGGCTCTCAGGGAGAGGTGTGCTCACGCGGCCTGTGGGCTCTGCTTCAGGTGATCCAGCAGCCGCCCAAGCCTGGAGCGCTGATCCGCCCCCCGCAGGTGACGTTGACGCAGACGCCGATGGTGGCCCTACGGCAGCCACACAACCGCATCGTGCTCACTACACCCCAGCAAATTCAGCTGAACCAGCTGCAGCCAGGTGAGGGCACGTGACCACGGGCCACCCCAGACGCACAGCCTGTCCCAGGCCACTCGCTGGAGGATCTTGTTTTCTTGTTTTTTTATTGTGTCATACACCTAATATAAAATTTACCATTATAGCCATTTTTAGTGTACAGTTCGGTGTCATTCATTACATTTACAGTGTTGTGCAGCCAACGCCTCCGTCAATATGATTGTTTAAATTATGTATAGTTAACACTGCTAGTTTCTTTATTCCTGCGCTTAAAAAGGTTTGGTGAGATACAGGAAAATAAATGCTTGAGAGATGCCACTTTTACCTCTAATTTGGGTAGTAATCTAATGTTTTTAAACACTTGATTGTGGCGGGCGAGGGTGCAACGCTCTTCCTCGGGCCATTGAGCTCCGGAGCAGGGGCTCCTTTCAGCAGAGCCTCGAGTGGCTTCCGTCGCGTGCAGGACAGTGCACGCTCTGCCGGTATGTGTCGGTGGGTGCATCCTGCGTCTCTTGTTTTGCAGTCCCTGTGGTGAAACCTGCTGTGTTACCCGGAACCAAAGCTCTTTCTACTGTATCGGCACAAGCCGCTGCTGCTCAGAAAAATAAACTCAAGGAGCCCGGGGGAGGCTCATTTCGGTAAGGAGTGAGCCCGCATGCGCTGTCTGTCCCATAGCGGGTCCTGCCCCCGGCCCTGGCCACTGGTGGCTTTGAGCCCCTGTTCTTTCCATGCTTAATTCTGACCTTCGTGTGCATGTTTTCACACAAAGTTAGCTCAGGGAGGTTTGCTGCAAGACACATGACAAGACAGCAAACCAAGTGGTTTTCTGTGTGAACTGATAGAAAATTCGTATTTATTGTATTATAGCTTAGTATTCTGAGTGCATCGCAATCATAATACAGAAAGCTTCACTCGCCCTTCTTTCAACATCAGAACCTTCAGAAATTCTGTACTTTGGTGTCTTGGCTTAGCAGCTGGTCTGAGCGTCACTGTAGGGGAGGAGTTGCGTGTTGGGGTCGCAGCAATAGAAAGAGCTGTAGTAATGACTTGAGTGACTGTGGCCAAGCAGGAGGAAAGTGCTTGTTTCACGAGGCTTGTCTGGGCCCTTCCCTCCCAGACACTCATTCGAAAAGGCTTTGGGCGGGTGGAGCAGGGTTGGCGTTAGTGGTGGGAGCCGTGGTGGCCTGAGCCACGTCCACGCCCAAGCAGGGTGGGAAGGGCTGCGTGCCTGGGGCAGCATGGCACGGAGGGCCGGCGCCTGGTGGGGTGGGGAGGATGTTCTTGTGGGAGAGGGTCTGGTGGCAGAGACGGGAGATAGGTCCATGTGCAGATCAGAGAAGGAAGTGAGTGAAGGCGACGGGAGGCCTTAGTTTCTTCCTGTCCGGGAAGGGAGTTAGAAATACAGAAAGAGAGTAAACTGGAATGAGCCCTGGGTTTTGAGTTAGCATTGGACATACCGATGTAAACTCCTAGGTCAGTGTGCACAGATAGATGTGAAATAACTACAGATGGAAATTCCCTGCTCTGTCTGCTGAGGGAGCCTGGGAGCAGCAGCACCCAAATGGCAGCGAGCACACCCAACGCTCAGATCTCATCTTCTAAAAACTGTTTTCCGTGCAGTGACCAGGGTGCCTTAGAAAGGCTGATTCTAGGGGTGGGATGAGGAGAGTCAAGATGAGCGTAGCACATCTGGTGAGTCAGAAAGCAGTGTGGAAAGTGGATGGGCATGTGTCAGAGTTCACCAAAGTCACCTGCAATGTCCTCGCTGAGGTCCTGCTGGCCACGTCTGTAGTAACAGACCGTACCTACTGAATAAGACAGGAAACCATGAGCCCATAGAAATGGATAAACACAAAGTTTGTGAGGAAGGGGATACGCACACAGTTTCAGAGCATCTCCCCCGAGGTCCTCACTGACCACAGTGGGGAAGGAGCGCCCTGTCGGTAGGGACACTGGCCAGGGACCTCCGGGGCTGGAGCTCAGAGCGCGTGTCAGTAAGGGACCCAGGAAACCCAGGCCTGTGGGAGGGGCGGGTGAGGCTGCAGCACTCTGTGACATTCCTGCCAATGATGCATCGCCCAAGTCTCGTCACGAGGGGACGGCAGTCAGACAGAAATTGAGGACATGCTTCAGAACACCTGGGCTGTGACGTTGCAAGGGTCAAGGGCAGGAGAGTGAAGGAAAGGTTGAGGAACGTCCCAGGCCTAAGGAGGCTGGAGAGACACGACAGCGAAACACAGCACGTGATTCTGAAGTGGGCCCTTTTGCCGTGGAAGACGCTGTTGGACAGTTAGCCAAACTTGGGAGGTGTGAGCCTGGTGGTCGTGCAGCGTGGTTTCAGAGGTGGCCCTGGTTCTGTGGGGGCTGCCCTTGCCCACAGGTCGCGTGCTGGAGTGTTCCGGGTGTAGGCGTCAGGGCCGCAGCTTGTGCTTGAGTGATTCAGGAAGGAGAAGTCCTTGATACCGTGCTCCAGCTTTTTGGAGAGTTTGTGATTGTTTAAAAAATAGATTAATGCTCTGTGATTTTTTAAAAAAGGTTTCACTTGGAACAAACCCCTTGAAGCAATGAGGAGAGTGTTTTTGGGTTTTGCTCTCTCTGAACTTAGTGTTGACTGTGGGGGAGCCCTCTGCACACATCCCTGTGCAGACTCACATTTGGCCTTAACCCCTAGTGCTGCTTCCTTTAAAAGAACAGATTTGCTTTCAAAGACCACAAGCCTCCCTCATTCAGTTGACAGCACAATGCAGAAGGCAGCTGGCAGGACGCACGCCTGGAGGAGACATTACCTGTGCTTCCTACAAGGGGTCCCATGCCTCCCATTCATCACCCACTAAGTCAGGACCACCCAAATGTGCCTCATTCATTCCTCATTCAGTTAGTGATCTTTTCTTGTTTTCTGAAGGGACGATGATGACATTAATGATGTTGCGTCGATGGCTGGAGTAAATCTATCAGAAGAAAGTGCGAGAATATTAGCCACAAACTCTGAGTTAGTGGGCACCCTAACGCGGTCCTGTAAAGATGAAACCTTCCTCCTCCCAGCGCCTTTACAAAGAAGAATATTAGAAATAGGTACGTTTGTGTTTCATCACTGTCACTGGGACTTTTGGCATCCACATGTGGTTTGGTGTGAACCATGACTTTAGTACCCAGTGTGAAGCTGTCCTCACCAGCAGCTCCACTGTCGGGGTGCGTGGGCTTCAGGTGGACACACCTTGTCCCTTGTCACGCCTTTTACCCACGTTGTGCTTGCCACATGTTGACAGTGATGTCCTCAGGTAACTGAAGCAGGCGTGGACACCCTCTCCCGCCCTGCGGGCCTGCCTCTGCTGCCCTTAGATTGCGTAAAGCAAGCTGGTGGATAAGAGAAAAACGGTAAACTGGTGAGGACAGAGAAGTGCCTAAATGACTGTAGGATATTGCCTGGCCCAGGTAAAAAGCACGGCATAACGGAATTGCATCCAGACGTGGTCAGCTACGTGTCACACGCCACACAGCAGAGGCTGCAGAGCCTTGTAGAGAAAATATCAGAGACGGCTCAGCAGAAGAACTTCTCTTACAAGGTAACGCGTGGTTTTCCTGCGCTCAGTTCCCAGTCTGGTGTGCCCGGGATCCTCCTTCCCACATCCAGGCACAGGGCAGGTGGCTGCAGTGAACTTGTTCTGAATTTTCCCCAGAACTAGATTTTGGGAAAATTCCATTTCTTTTGGCCCCGTAGTGTTCTCGAGTGCTCTGTCCCCCAGGGCTGGGGAAGGAGGAGTGGGACCCGCATGAGGATGCACTGAAGAGATCTCAGCTCAGCAGGGCAGAGGGTGACCTCTTCAGCTGAGGAGATGGTGGAGTCTTCCGCCCACATCCACCCTGGGCTGCCAATGCCCGTGGCCCCAGCTAAGCCTGCAGACCGAGGGCTCCTGCGTGCGCGCTCCCATGATGTGGAACGTTGCCCCGTTTTGTTTTGTGGAGGCTCACCTGCACGAAAGCCCCGGCCTATCACAGCAGGTTTTGGAGCAGAACTGCCTTCCTCCTCAGTCACATGAACACTACCCTGGAGGGCACCGCAGAGCAGCCAGCAGTGGGCCGCACTGCATGAGGCGGGCGCCACTCACTTGCCCAGGCACAGCACCTTCAGAGCAGCAGTTACAATAAAAGCACGCAGCATTTTCCTTTGAAAACATTTATGTCACTAAAAATTTTTAATTGTTACTTAAAAAATCAAATGATACCAAAGTGTATAAAATGGAGATTCTCTCGTGAGCCCCAAAGTAACTCACCTGAGACTTGTTTCTGTACGTGTTAATGTACAGAGCCCTTCAGATGCAGGACTGGTCCGGAGGTGAGAGGAGTCTGGGCCTGCGTAGCAGTGTAGGCATTGGACCGCAGGAGGGAGGCATGGTTCACAGACTGTCTAGCTGGGTTCCTAAATTTATGACAGATAGTACTTTTTCCTTTTTTGTAGGATGATGACAGATATGAGCAGGCAAGTGATGTTCGGGCTCAGCTCAAGTTTTTCGAACAGCTTGATCAAATTGAAAAACAGAGGAAAGATGAACAGGAAAGAGAAATTTTAATGCGAGCAGCAAAGGCAAGTGCTCAGTGCTGGTGGCACACTCAGTCGGAGGGTTCTCCCTCCTCTCTGTCCCGGGCACTCATGGACACATTCGGGGTTTCCAGGAGCCGGAGCAGTGTTTGGGCCTAGCCTTGAGGAAGACATGACGCGCGAGATTAGGAGCGGCGGCGGGGGTGGGAAGCCTCGGGACCTTTTGCATCACTCTGCGTGAGGGCAGGACCCGTAACTGAGTCTAGAACCTTGCGGGCCGTCCTGGTGCACCGTCCTCACGCTCCATCAGATCAGACTCCTGCAGCTGGGAGCCATGTCGAATATTTGAGTTCTAATATTGAAATGGTATTGATTTTCTTAAGAATAAATTTTTTCATGCTATGCAACCTGTATTTTCATCTTTTGTCTGTAAGCATTTAAAAAATTTAGTATGCATTCTGTCATATGACCTCGATGTTGTTATATCATGAATTAGATATTTGTTAGATGATAAACATTTATGTCATAACTCTTTTTTTCTCACCTCTTTGAACAATAGTCTCGATCCAGACAAGAAGACCCAGAACAATTAAGGTTGAAACAGAAGGCAAAAGAGGTAAGCTAATTAAGAATCTTTACTACACACTTGTGAAAATAGGTTCATATCCAACGTAAACAGCTAAGAGGAGAGAGAAGATTGAGAAAGTGATGGTATTTGTGTATGAGGGGCATTTATGTGGCTATTTAAACTGTTTGCACAGGGGTTTTCCAGTGTAAACAGTTTGTGTCCTCTTTTTAAATTTAATGATAAGTTCTCTTTGGGTGCAGGTAGTGTCTGTACTTTTTAAATTTGTTCATATTTTCTGAGCTTTTTGAGATGAGCATCTATTGCTTTATTATTTTTCTGATTGTAGAATATACTTACTCTTAAAAAAAGTCAAAACTGAAAAAAGTTTTAACTTAGAAAATTTTACAAAACCCTTTGGTGTCTATTAGTTTTGTACTAAACAAAAAACACGTGCACGAAGTGACAGTCCTTATTCCCTCTTCCAAACAAAGATGCAGCAACAAGAACTGGCGCAGATGAGGCAGCGAGATGCCAACCTCACAGCACTAGCCGCGATCGGGCCCAGGAAAAAGAGGAAAGTGGACTCTCCAGGCCCGGGCTCGGGCACAGAGGTACTGTAGTGCGCTGGGGAGCGGGGACTGGAGGGTTGCGGGGCGTCTCAGTTTACCTCTCAGGGAGGCGGACACCGCTGAGGACCGGGTCCTTGCACTTACATATCGTCTCCCTCCCTTGGGAGATTGGCCTTTAAATCCCGATCCGCTTATTTTTGGATATCACACGAGATGCAGGCTCTTTCCAGAAGGAAGTTTGATCCCCATAGTTCTATATGGCGAGCTTTAGACTGACCTTGAAAAGAATGTGGGGGAGATTATAACTGTCAGCAGAATGTCCTTCGTGGGGTAACTCTTCTTCCTGAACACTGGGCACGAGGTGAGCCTGTAGCAGAACGATAATTCCCAGCATGGAGGAGGGAGGTGTCAGTGGTTTCTGTTTGTCTAGATTTTGTTAGTTTCTTGTTTTGTTTGTTGTCCTATTTTTATATATAGTTAAATTACAGGAAGAAAGAAAACAATGTCTTTATATTTACCTACTTATTTATCCTTCCTGGTCTTCTTAGGCCCGAGTTTCCTCGGCGGTATCTCCCTTTGGCTTGAAGGATGGCAGTTGGCATTTCTTGTGGTGCAGCCTGCTGGCCGTGGATTCTCTCAGCTTTTGTTTACTCGGGGGTTGTGTTTCACCCTCAGTTTTGAATGATGTTTTCCCTGAATATAAAGTTCTGGGTTGGGAGTTTTTTTCCTTTCAACTCTTTTCATTTAAGATTTAATTTCTCCTACATTCTTGAATAAACCAAGCAAATCTAGATATGCGTAATTTAATTTTACAGGACTACGGACTGAAATGGGTAAGTGAGTCCGGGAATTAGCTATCCTTTGCAATTTTTCCTCTATTCCTTGAACCCCTCTTTTTGACTGCTGGGCTCTTTCATGTTTCCAAGAAAATTCCTGTTACATGTGACCTTGTTCCAGGTCACAAAAAAAGATGCAAGGTTTCCCAGTGTGTTTTGCAAAATTGCAAAACTCCTCTTCTTAACCCTATGCAGCTATAAATGTGTGGCCATCTTCCCACTTCTTAAGGACGCTGTTCCACTGTCTTCTGTTTTGAGATTGTCTTCTTAGTTTTTAGGAGTTTGTGTTGTGTTTAGACTTGGTTCTTTTAATATTTAGGCTACTGGGGGTTCTTCAATCTGTAGGTCAGTGTTTTTCCTCAAATTTGGAATATTTTGACGTTTATTTCTTCAAAATTTCTTTCTGTTCCAGTCTAACTTTGTTCTACTGGGACTCCCAATTACACGTGTTAGACTTCTGATGTTGTCCTATCGGTCTCTGAGACTGTGTTCACTTTTCTTTAATCTTTTTTTCTCTCTTCTTCAGACTGGATAATGTCTACTGATTTATCTTCAAGTTCCGTGAACACGTGGGCTTCTGTCTTCTCTAGTCGGCTCTCAAGCCATCCGGTGAAGTTTTCCTGGTGAATGTGTTTGCACTTCTAGGGTTTCCATTCAGGTCTTTTTTGTGGTTTCTAATTCTTTGCTGAGATTCCCTGTCAACTCGCTTATTGAGACCCTGTTTTCCCATTGTTCTCTGAGCCATTTATAAAGGCTGCTGTCATGTCTTTGTCAGGTTCAACGTCTGGGCCATCTCAGATGCAGTCTCTACTGCAGTTTCCCTCGAGATGGAGTGCATTCTCCTGTTTCTCTGCATGTCTGATGGTAGTTGCTCCCCAGCTGGATGTTGCGGGCGGAGGTGTGGAGAGACTCGGGTTTCACCTTCTGAAGAGTGTGGATTCTTGTTTGAGCGGGCACTTCGGCTCCTGGCTGCTGATCTGGAGCTGGCGTGCTTTGTGTTCGCTGTGGAGTTGGAAGGATCTGTGGAGAGCCCACGGTGTTTTGGACGCCCCTCTCTCCACCCGGCCCCCCCTGCCAACCCTGCCTTCCCTGTCCTGGTTTGGTTTCAGGCTTTGTTAGAGTGTGATCCTGACTCCTCGGGGAAGGCCTGTGGCATCGCGGCTGGATACCAGGAGTGTGAACGGGCTCTTCCTGCTCGGGTGGGCTGCACTCCAGCGAGGACCGTCATTTCACACACATGTGCTTTGCTGTGGACAGAAGTACTCCGTCAAGTAGCGATTGTGTACTGTTTACGCTCTCCCCTTAACCCTCTTTTGATCTTAGTTCCATACTAAACCTTATAGGCGTGTGGTGGCATCTCATGCTGTGGCATCTCATAGTGACTAGTGTTGATGTTGACGTCTCGTTCGTCGTTTTGGCTTTTCGAATCTTATTCTCTACCATTTCTTTTGGAATGGTTTATGGGAACAGCATTCCCCAAATTCTTGCATGTTGATGACGGTTTGTGCCCTTGATACTTGAAGGTCAGTTTTGACAGCTATAAAATCCTCGGCTCACATTTTCTTTCCTCGAGAATCTTAAATGTGTTATTGCAGATATTTTTTTTCTGGCATAAAGTCTTGCTGTCAAAGTCTGATGATAATGTAGTTTTATTTCTCTTGTATATTATGTGTTCTTTTTGCTCAAAGAATTCTTTTCTTTAAATTTAAAGCCTTAATTTTACTTGGAATTGGTTATTCTGGGTTGGTGTTCTCAGGCATAGCTGTGATTTTTGAACATGCAGTGTCAGATCTTTTTCATTCAGGTACATTTCCTTTAATGATTTTTTTGTTTCATTTTCCTTTTCAGAGACTCCTGTTCTTCATAGGTTGTATCTACTTTACCTGCCATCAGTATCTGTCACTTCCTCTTGAATGCTTTTAATCTCTTTTTTAAAAATTTTATACTTTTCATCCTTTTCACCTTCTTAATTACTTCTTAAGGTTTTATTTGCTCTTGTGTTCTTTTTAGTTTAGTCTTTGTTTCTCAAATGAAAATTTCTTTTATTTCTAGTTTTCTTTGTTGTCACCTCATTTCTAAATTTTGCTGGTTATGATTTATGTTGTCCTTTCTTGCCTGTTATCCTTTTCTTAATGTCTGTAGCTTGCTTTGAAATGGAACATTATAATTTGATTCGTTTTCATGACATCTTTTGGGTATTTTTCATCATTGGTGGGGATTTTAGTCTGTTCCTTATTCTGTTTTCCTTACAGGGACTTCTATGGGGTTTGACCTTGATGCTTTCTGTTGCTCACTTCTGTGTGAATTTGGTTTTCTTGAACTTTTCAGAGAAGGTGCAGTTGGAGGTAGGCTTGCTGACATCACTGAGCTCCTCACGTGGTGTTTTCCCTGAGTGATGACACAGGGCAGCTTGCTGTCTAAGATTTCACGGCTTTCCTTTCCTCTTGGACTTTTATGTGGACCTTTCTTTGTTTCCGTTGTCCCTATCCTGCTCAACGTTGATTTCACCCCTCGCAGAGTCTCTTGTGATTGAGGCCCTGTGCCGATGGGGCCCTGCCAGGTCAGTGGGAGAGGGCCTGAGGGTAGGCTGCTGCTGGCTGCAGAGGACCCTCCCAGGTTTAGCTGCTGCTCTCAAGTGACCTGCCACTCTTCCTGGCGAAGACCTGCCACCCCTGGGCTCCAGGCCTGCTGCACTCCCAGCTGCCCGTCTCCTCTTCCGGCACGTCGTGTGGTGCCTCAGGCTTGGGGCTACATGCGGGTCGTCTGCGCTAGTTTGTTCTAAATATTGTCAGCTGGTTTCGGTTTTGCTGACTGGTTGCTCTGTATTTTGTATGGGCCTTTTGGAAGATCTATAACCTTTACTCCTTCTGTTGCCATCTTCCTGGAATATATTGGTTAGCTTTTTTCAAAATGTTTTTCTTTTAATTTCAAATAGTTTCAAACCAATAGAAAAGTTGCAGGAGTAAGTACAAAGAACTCCCTTCATTTCAGTTCTCGATTCTGAACACTTTATCACCTTTGCTTCATCACTGTCTCTCTCCATGCACATGTGCGTGTGTATGTGCGTTTATGTGTTATTTACATAGATATCTCAGATCCTTTTCTGATCCGATGCCCCGTCTCCCCTAAATCCTGATACTGTCAGGCACTCTCCTGCGTTACTGCTGCACAGCGCTCCCCAGGAGATGAGCACTGATACGCCCCCCCCCCCCGAAGCCGGTCCTCAGGCCCATTCACATTTCACCACCTGTCATGGCAGCATCTCTTTTCTCTTTGGTCCAGGAAGGTGTGGCATCCAGTTAGCATGCCACATTAGTCTCTTCTGAATCTCCCCTTTTTTGACAGTGGTAAAGAGGACAGACGTTTTGTTCTGTAGGATGATCCTCAGCCTGGGTCTGTGTGATTTTGGCAGAAAGCCAGACCTCTGTGTCGATCGTGCTGTGTGCTCAGTTCATCACAGTGGGAGGCCCATCATATGGATTCTGCTACACTGATGACCTTGACCTTGGTCACCTTGTTAAGTTGGGATCGTTCAGGTTTTTCCACTCTACAGACCTCATTATTCTCTTAGTATTTATTAACATTTAATAAGGAGTTATGCAGGACTGTGCAATACTCTGCTCCTCACCAGACCTCCACCAGCCTCTGCACCCATTCGTGACTCCCGCCAGAACCAGTGACGCCATGATAGGTGCCAAATTGTGATTATCTGTTTCCATCACACTTTCTACATTTATTAGTTGCCTTCTACTGTGAAGAAGAGCTTTCCCTTCTCCCTCATCCATTCATTCATTCATCACAGTGCTATGGACTCATGGATTCCTGTTGTATTCAGTGGGTTGTAATCAATACTCTCATTATTTCTAGATTTGGTCAGTGGAAGCTTCTTCATGCTGGTTTCTATATCCTTTTGAAACGTTGCCCTTGCTCTTTAAGCGTTACCTGTTTTACTGGCGTGGGAGGTGACCAGGTCCCTCTCGCACTTGCCCTGCCCTCACCAGCATTTACACCTGGGAGCCCTCTTCCTTTCAGTGGAGGGTGGTGTCCAGAGACCGAGATCTGAGCGCAGTGTGTGCTGACTGCTGCACGGGGGTCCCTGCTTCTAGGGCCCTCTGCAGTCAGAGCCCAGGACTGTATGCATGTGTATAGGTGTGCGTGTGTGTGTGTGTATGACCCTTCCTGTCTCTAAAACAGTCCTGTGTGTTCATGTGAGCACTCAGATTCTAATCAACGCCCAGGGCTCTTTCTAGCCTTCTCCCTTCCCTTGCTTATGAATCCCTTCTCAATGAGAAACCTAGCTCCCATTGTTCTCAATATATTTGTTTTTTTGTCCAATGTAACCAATTTCCCAGCCACTTTGGCCGCTGGGGTCCCTCTGCTGGGAGGGGACGGTAGATGGGAAGGGCACACTGATTAACGTTTGATGTAGGTGCTCAGATATCCAGGAAGTTACCCATGATGCATAGGAGCAGAGCATATGCTTCCAAACTGACGTGGAGGGCGGGTGCGAGGGAGGAGTGTGGACTGCGGCGGGACAGACGGAGAGCCGGGGTGAGAGCGCGGAGAAGCACGTCTCCAAGGATTGTTCCTGAGACTCCTTCATGCCTTGTCAGATTTGCCTGTTTTTGAATGTTAGGGACACTTGTTATGCAGGTATTGAGTAACACTAAATCCAGAATTTTTGCAGTCTTCCATATGCTTTTCTTCGTCAGACATGATGCTCAGTTTCTTTTTTTTAGTTTAGCATTATTTCCTTGATATATGTCTTTTTCAAAAAGACTTTTTATTTTGACCTGATTTTAGATACAGAAGAGAAGTACTGTAGCGTTTCCATACATCCCTCACCCAGCTCCCCCCGCATGAGACGCTGGGATGACACTGCTAACTAAAGACCTTATTTGAGTTTGTTTTTCAGAGTTCAATTTTTTAAATTAGTAAACTTTATTTTTTAGAGCAGGTAAGTGCTGAGATTTCCCCTGTACTCCCTGTCCCCACACATGCACAGCCTCCCCCTTAGCAACATCCCTATCAGAGTGGAACGTTTCTTACGGGTGGTGAATCCACAGTGACACATAAGCACCCACAATTTACCTTAGGGTTCATCTTGGTCTTGTACATTTGTGGGTTTGGACAAACGTATGACGACGTGTGTCCACCATTATAGTGTCACACAGTATCCCCTGCCCTGACAATCCCCTGTGCTCCAGCTATTCATCCCGCCCCCCAACCCCTGGCAACCGCTGGTCTTCTCACTGTCCCTGTAGTTTTGCCTTTTCCAGAACGTCAGATAGTTGGAACCACACCGTATGCAGCAGCCTTTCAGACTGGCTTCTTTCACTTAGTGACACGCGTTAAGGTTCCTCCACGTCTTTTCTTGGTTGGCAGCTCATTTCTTTTTAGCTCTGAATACTGCTCCACTGTCCGATGGACCACAGTTTATTTATCCATTCACCTCCTGAAGCACGTCTTGGTTGCTTCCCAATTTTGGCAATCATGAGTAAAGCTGCTATAAACATTTGTGTGCAGGTTTTGTGTGGATGTAAGTTTTCAGCTCCTTTGAGTAAATACCAAGGAACGCGGTTACTGGATTGTGTGGTAAGAATATGTTTAGTTTTGTAAAAAAACTGCCAAACTTCCTTCCCAAGTGGCTGACCTATTTTGCGTTCCCACCAGGCACGCATGTGAGTCCCCGTTGCTCCACATCCTCACCATCGTGTGGCATTGTCAGGGTTCCAGATTTTGTCCATTCTTATGGGTGCGTGGTGGCATCTCATGGTGTTACTTTGCGTTTCCCTGATGATGTGTGATATGGAGCATCTTTTCATGTGCTTATTTCCATCTGTATGTGGTGAGGGGTCTGTTAAGATCTTTGGCCTATTTTTTAATTGGATTGTTTTCTTATTGTTGAGTTTTCAGAGTTCTTTATATAGTTTGGATAACAGTCCTTTACCAGATGTCGTTTATAAATATTTTCTCCTTCTTTGGTTTTTACCAGTTTTTCCACTGATGTCCTTTTCCCATCGCAGGATCTTACGCAGGACTCCTCGTGGCGTTGGGTCATCGTGTTTCTTCCAACCTGTGACAATTCCTCAGTCTTTCCTCATCTTGACACTTTTGAAGAGTATGGGTCAGTTATTTGGTAGGAAGTCCCTTAATTTGGTACATGTTATGTTTTCTCATGATTAAATCCAGGTTATATAATTTTGGCTAGAATATTGCGAAAGTGACGTGTCCTTGTCAGTGTGTGGCATCAGGAGGCACGTGATGTCTGCATGTCCCAGTGCTGATGACACCTTTGGGCACTGGGCTGCAGTGGCGTCTGTCGGTGCCTCTGCTGTAGGTTCCTCTTCTCCCTTTGCAGGAAGTCTCTCGGGAGGCGCCGAGACACTGCGCTGCTCTCCCGGTCTTCCTCTTCGTTTCTCCTGCTGATTTCAGCGTTCGGTGATGTTCTAGGCTGTCAGCTCTTAGGTGGTGTCTGTCTTATGGCAGCTTTCTCTCCGTCTCCCCGGGTGTTACCTGGGGGTTCGGCTGTAATGAGAGTGAGCCCGCCCCCCTCCCCCACTTGTTTAGTCCTCCAGTTACTGACGCATGTTGGTGTGCGTGTTTGTTCTGTTCTAGAAGTGATGCTCTGTTGCTGCCATCTGTGTATTTTGTTCCTCAGATGGCCCCAGTGTTGGCCACTGTGAGCTCCTTCAGCTCGGCTCCCATGTCCTTTCGACGTGACCCATCGTTCTTTGAAGATTCTTACTTTCTCACATGAAATGTTCCAGGCTTAGCTTAGATTTTCCTGCCATAACCGTGGGATCAACCATTTCTCTGGGGAGCCTGGTTCCTTTTGTTGGAGAGTGGTGTTAAGGAACCATGATCTGGGTGCTAGGTGTGCTCGTGCTCCTGGGGTGTCCTGCTTCCAGGCACCTCAGAGGGCACAGCTGGGATATTGCACTACCACACGCACACACGCTCAACTGTGTTTGTTTCTGTCCATCTGCATCTGTGCTAAAAACCGTGGATTTCCACTTAGACCTCAGGTTCCAGTCTAACACCAAAGGGTCCCTCCCAGCTGTCCTTCATTCGTTATGTGAGAAACCTGGTTCTCATTATCCACAATAAGTTTACTTATTTGTTCAATCCTAACTTACAGATAAAAGAGTTTCAGAATTGCTAAATCTTGAGAGAAAGAAGTGTACTGTCTAGTTATAATATTTCTGCACCGTTCTTATCTTTAGCCGTATAGTACCCAGTCAGGAGTCTGCATTCCACAGTTACTTAGATGAGCTCCTTTCCTGCCGTCCCTCTCAGCATCATCACATTGTTCATCTGTAGTACAGGGGGCTTCTTTCCTTGCTGTCTGTATTCCATTTTGGATTCCCCCACATCTTGGTTGATTTTAACTGTTTGTTTTTGAGGCAAAACATTGCCACTGTTGCAAGAGTCAGAGCAGAACGAAGACGCCTGCATGGCGCTGTCTCCCTCCGTCCATCTGCACATGAGCGTATTTCTTTGTTTCCCCTGCTTGCTTCCTTGAAGGGTGGCACAGCACAGGGCCTGTGTGCTGTTTGCCATTTCACTGAATGTGTTCTGGAACTTACTCCGTGTCTCACAGAGGTCCTCGTTCTTTTCTCCTGCAGCAGCGTGGTGTGCCACTGAGCCACGTGCTGTACTCAGTCGACGTCTCCCTTCCTCGTGCTCGAGCAGCATACAGCACAAGGTGTGTCCTCCTGATGGGGTGTGGAGCTTGAAGAGTTCTGTAAAATGTACCTTAATGATTACGCCGATTGTGTCTTTGCTTATTTCTGTCCACTTGGTGTGTTTTTTGCTGGGTCTGGTGGTCTAGAGCCTTCTGCTACTAGTGTGTTTCTATCTTTTTCTCCTTCCACCTCCTGCAGTTTTTGCTTTTTAATGAGGGTTGCCATGTTATTTGGTACCTAAATATCTATAAATGTTACATCTTCATTTTGAAGTAGGACTGTCAGCATTAAAATGACGCCGTCTTTGTCCGGTAGGCTGCAGTTCTACTGTGTCCTCAATCAGGACGGTCAGCCCTGCTCTCTTTCTCTTTCCGTCGGCCTAGAATGCATCTGTTCCTCCCTTTATTTTTAGCCTTTCTGACTCACTGTGTTTTAGGTACGTCTCTTAGGTGTAGCACATGGCTGGGTCTCATTTTCTGAGCTGAATTGAAAAGCTTTTTCTTTTAATAGGTAAGTTAAGCCTGTTCACCTTTACTAATATGACTGACATGCTTGGTCTTGACTCTATTATAATATCTTATAATTATGTGTATTTTTTATATTTGCTGTTTCTCAGTGAGATATGCATTCTTTGCTCTTTAATTAAAATTTTCTGTTTGTATTTAGGAAGGTTTCTAATTGTATTCTAGTGGTTACTGTTGGACTTTTAAAATGGCTTTTGTACCCTGGTGTACTTGCCCATTTCCTGGTCAGCCTGTTAGCTCTGGCTGGTCTTCCTCAGCCCTGCCTGTTGGCTGCACTTCTCTCTTTGCTTTCCCCTTCCTTCTCTTCTTTGGTTCATTATGTTTGCTTTGTCTTTGGTCTTCCACCGGTCCTCACCTTTGTGCACGTGCATATTAATACTTATTCCTGCCTGCCCCTCACATGGGTGGCGCCCAGCCGTGGCAGAGCCCTCGCGGAGGCCTCCGTGCAGAGCTCCGGAGGGTTTGTGTGTTGCCTGTTTTCCGTGGCCTTGACATGGGGCCGTTGGCTGGAAATCAGACCCTCGGCTCCCACTTTCTTCTGGTGTTGATTTAGTGCTGCTCCAGGGTTGCCTTCTTTCTGTGTTGGTGTTGAAGGCCTGATGCCAGGTCAGTTCTCTTGCCTTTGTAATTTGTTTTCTCTTTTTACCTGGAGGCTGCCTCTGTATCTTTGAAAACAGTTTTGTGAGAATCTGTCAGAGTTGATTTTTATGGGTGGATTTTCCCAGCTTCCTACTAGGCCCTTTCAGTGTGTAGATTTTGGTCTTTTCTGTTTCTCAAAAGTTTTCTTGGGTTATGGTGTGTTAGTTCTGTTCCACTGTTTGTTTTTCCTCCCCTCCAATTTTCGTGTCCTCAAATGCTTAAGTACGTTTTGCGTTGCTGGAAGTGTTGACTTCCAGTTTTCTTGTTTCCCCGGCCGTCTGTCTGATCGGTGTGGAGCTGCAGGTTTGCGCGGGTTCTGGGTGGCCTCGCTGGTCTTTCCCTCGTCCGTTTTGTGGTTTGGGTATTTGGCCAGCTTCACGGTCTGATGGCGCCCCCTGCTGGCAGCGCCTCGGTCTGGAGGCTGAGTGGGTCTCCGCCGTCCTGGTGGCAGGGAGGGTCTGTGTCCTTGGGGGGCGGGCTCTTCTTTCCTGCAGGGCCCTGGCTCCCCCTCCTCCTTTCCCGTCACCCCCGGTTCTCTCAGGGCTTCTCAGAAGCCGTGCACTTGGGGCCCCCTCTGTGTCTCGTGCTTTCCTGTGCCCGCCCAAGTCGTGCTCTGGGTGCCCGGCATTTTGGGGCGCTCAGACGGGGGGACCAGCCTTCCTGGCGGTGGCTTTCAAGGGGCTGTAGCCTCTTGCTTTTTCCCTCCTTTGGGTCTTTGCCACATGGCCTTGTGGCGCAGGGGAACCCTGCTCAGGATGCGTCGGTTCTTCTCTCACTGTGGTCCTTCTGAGATGTGGGTGTTCCCCGTCTTCAGGTTAGGCTGAGGGGGTGGTGACGTCCGTGTAGACTCGTGTCTGCCTTCTTGTTCTGAACTGTCTTTGGGGAGACAGTGGGAGCTACTGGGGTAACTCGGCAGCCACGTTGTCTTCGGCCTCGTGCGAGCGATGCTCGTTCTCCTCAGCCGGGGACCTCGCGACTCCGCCGCTTTGCTGTTTTTCACGGCACCCTCCCTGCCTGTCCTCGTGTACATGTTCCGTCTCATGGGCAGTGCGGACGTGGACGTGGAGTATACACAGTTTGGGAGCCACACCATCGTGGAGGGGGTCAGAGTGACACTGGGGACGGACGGCACTTTGACCCAAACTGCTCGCGGTCATCTAGCTGAACGCCAGACGTGGGCGGATTAGGGACGCCCTCCCCCGAGGGCCCCTTGGCGGTGCTCCTGGCCGCTCGTGGTCTGGGGCCCTAGCTGTTGTCGAACGAGGCTCCTGGGGGAGCAGAGAGGAGGCCAGTGGGCCCCATGGCCCCTGCGGTGGCAGTTTTCCCCTGAGACAGTCCCTGAGGTGTGATGGCCCTAGGGCTGATGTTCTTGGGCCAGTTCGGCAGGCGCTCCTGGGGAGGGCGGAGCCGTGCCAGGAGCTCCTCCCCCTGCAACCATTGCAGGTGCCACCCTCTGTGCACAGCTGTGGCCTCCCGAGCAAGGCGACCCCATGAGCCAGGAGGGATTGGATGGGAGGTGCTTTTCCCCATTTGCTGTTTACATTGAATGTTTGTTGCCTGTCAGACTGATTGTGGGGTTTTTGACAGTGGAAAGATTGCCTTCGAAAGAAATAGCCTCCTTTTATTAGTCCTCTCAACAGTCCTGTGACAGGACCGATGCGTCTTCACAGGACCATTTCTTGAGGGAGGCTGGTGCTCCAGGAGAATGTGGACGCTGTGTCCAAGGTCGCTTTGTTTTAACCCCGGTGCCTGCAAAAACAAAATACCCAAAGCAGAGCAGCCCCTTTGATGAAGCGTGAGGGTTGCTGAAGTTGGTAGGAGCCTGCTCCCCCGGGGCTGCTGGTGGGCTTGCCTGGAGGAGTGTTCTGTCATCCTGGGTCCCCCCTTGGGGTCGTTAGGCTGCAGTGGGTGGAGCTTTAATGCCGCTGTGGCCAAGGGCCTCCCTCAGGGACTCTGGAGCTGGCCCGGGTTCTCCTCGCCCTGCAGGCTGGACACCGGGTCCCTGTGACCCTCTCCCGAGGCCAGAACACCCACAGGGCAACATGATCAAAGATCTTGGAGGGAAGACAGCAAACGGGTGCGCCCCTGTTTTGGGAAGAAATGGAAAAAACGGCACTCTTCTCATGTAATTAGAAGTAATTTGAGCATCAAGTAGGATATCTTTGAGCACAGGCTTTTCGTAGAAGTCCATGAACCGTGAGGAATTGTGATTGACCTCCAGAACCCGAGGGGGCAGGAGCTGTGGTTGTGGTGCCCTGGCCGGCCCTTGAGGGCTGTGCCGACGCTTGCCTGTTGGGATGTTTAGGCACCAGTTTCAATTTCTAAAAAGTATAGCATTGAAATATTGTTCATCTTGGGGCCGGCCCCGTGCTGCAGTGCGTAAGTTCAGCACACTCCGCTTCAGTGGCCCAGGTTCGTGCATTCAGACCCCTGGCCTGGACCTAGACCACTCGTCAGCCACGCTGTGGTGGCATCCCACATTCAGAATAGTGGAAGATTGGCACAGATGTTAGCTCAGGGACAATCTTCCTCAAGCAAAAAAAGAGGAAGATTGGTAACAGATATTAGCTCAGGGCTAATCTTCCTCAGCAAAAATTAAAAAATAAAAATTAAAATCTTGGGGCTGGCTCCGTGGCTGAGTGGTTAAGTTTGCGCGCTCCACTGCGGTGGCCCAGGGTTCGGATCCTGGGCGCGGACATGGCACCGCTCGTCAGGCTACGTTGAGGCGGCGTCCTACATCCCACAACTAGAAGGACCTGCAACTAAGATATCCAACTGTGTACGGGGGGGTTTGGGGAGATAAAGCAGAAAAAAAAAAAAGATTGGCAACAGTTGTTAGCCCAGGTGCCAATCTTTAAAAAAAAAAAATTAAAATAAAATCTTGATTTCAGAGTTTTAGCACCCTTTAAATTTTGCTCCTGAAGCGAGGTCCTCACACTTGTCCCAGCTGTTTTTGAACATTGAACTATTTTGAAATTAGAAACATCAAATACAGTCCAGAATTGAGAGTGAGGGTCAGAGACATTTTAGTCCATTATGAGTGATGTGCTCCTGTCTCTGAGCTCACAGCTGGGGCGGCGATGTCTGTAGTGGAGGCGGGAGGAGCCTCTTCCCCCACCCCCCCGAGCTTTCCTTCCAGAAACTGGTCTCTGCTGTGGCCTGCCCGGCTTCCCCCTGGGTGTTTGGGTCCAGACCAGCAGGCCCCCTGCTGCGCGTGGCCGTGGAGTGGAATCCCTTTTCCTCTTGGTTCCTCTAAACTGTTAATTTTCAGCACAGCCTTTCAGGGGTGCTGTTGGTCCCTTACATGAAATGCTCCTTTAGGGCTGTTATGGAGACTCAGGGAAAACCACCAAGAAAACTTAAATGGTTCTTTCAAACGAGGAAAAGTAGTCGCCAGAGGGATGTGGAGGCTCCGGTCTTCAGGAGGGACCCTGATGGTCAAGGGTGTCTGAAGGGGGTGTAAAGAAACTGTCATTAACAGTCAAAGACACGTGTGCGTGCCTTAAGACGCACAGGACGTGAGCAGCTGTGCCCGGCCCCTGCCAGCGGTGGAGGGGCCCAGGTAGAGGAGGGACGAGGCTGCGCTGCGTGCCGCGGTCCGCGCCTGCCACCTGCTGGCCGCTCGCTGCGCTGCTGCCTCATCCAGCAGGGCTCTTCAGCCGGCCTAGAATTCATCACTCCCACCTTAAACTTGGAGAAAATGCTGTAAAAATACCATTATAATTTTTGCACTTGAAATATACATGAGCAACTTTAACCATCAGAATACAGACACTTAGTTTTCGTCCTGAATGAAGAAACGAGAGCGTCCAGTTGGGAGTTGTGTGGTTTGTGCTCCCAGAGTGTCAGATGGAGCTGGTGACGTGCTGAAACCACAGGACACTGCTGCTAAGTGACAACAAGGTGCTTCCAGGAAAACCAGCCCCGCAACTCCGTCTCCTCAAGCAGCAGCCTCCACGTACTCTCAGAAGGGAAGGCTGGGCCCCCAGTGGCCGGCCGCGCCACGCGCCCGAGTGTGCAGACCCTGAGCCAAACTGCTGCTGTCAGCCCGGCGACGGCAGCGTCTCGCTTACACCAGCAGGGACAGGGCGTCCCACTCTTGGCCACAGATAACCGTGGTAACATGGAGGACTGCTGTCCAGCCAGCTTACAACCAGCCACCCAGCCCAGGAGTGTAGACCTTGTGGCATTGGGAATGCACCTTTGTCAGCGAAGTAGGGATGACACAGCTGGCCCCGGTGCGGCATCGCCCCGCCTGAGCCCCCTGGACATGTGGAGGTCGGGGACACCGTTCTGCCATCCCCTTGGGGCAGGAGCCACCACTTTTCCTTCCTCACTCCCCAGGGGCCAGAGTCTGAGCTCTGTAGGGAATCACGGGGTTAGCCTTCTGAGTGGTGCCCGAGAGCGCAGTTCTGGAGGTCCGCCTAGGGGTCTGTGCCCCCTGCCCTCACCCCTCCCCGTTAGGGACATGTAAAGCGCTTCAGCTCAGTGAGTACGCCTGTGGGAAGGAGCCTGTCCTGAGCCTGGCTCCCTCCAGAATCAGAGTTCCTTGGGACACCTGGAGGGGAGACTTGAGCTGCCCCACGGCATGTCGTCCTGGGCCGGCACCTCCCCTGCCCCCTTCTCCAGCGCCGTGGGCTCTGCCCACCTCTGCGCACCACTAACTCGGCTGTCTTCTCCTTTCTCGTCACCAGGGCGCGGGCCCGGGCTCGGCGGTCCCAGGCAGCTCCGGCGTCGGAACCCCCAGACAGTTCACGCGGCAAAGGATCACGCGGGTCAACCTCAGGGACCTCATATTTTGTTTAGAAAATGAGCGTGAGACAAGCCATTCACTGTTGCTCTACAAAGCATTCCTTAAGTAGCACAGGACGGGCGGCATCTGAGACGGAGACGCCTGGGGACGTTTTTATATATTTGCAGACTACGCCTTTTTGTAACAAGCAAATGGGATATTGTTTAAAAAACAGCCACCTCTTTACAATGGAACAGTTTTATATTCCTGTTTCTAAGTCAACTCTTCAGTATGGAAGAAAACACGTTTCTGTAACAGAGCGTACAGAGCTGTGGGTACTCTTAAAGGACAATTAAATCTTAACTCATCTTTGATTGAGTGGCCTTCTTGCCAAACAAGCCATATATAAAAACTGATGGAATCGTTTAGCAAATAACTAGCTGCCCTCTGTCACTTCCTAGTGGTTTCTTCATTATTTGTGCATTTGGTTTAGTTCAACCCAACTTACTACGTAGGTGTGTGTCTACAGCCAATGACCTCATTTCATTTATTTTATTTTTGTATTAGTCAGTTGGCAAAGCAAACTGATTTTTTAGACTATTTATCTGCCTTCCTCTCCCCTCCCCTCCGTTCAGAATTCTCGAGGATACACAATTCATCATAATGCCCTGGCCTCGGAATTTGATCACTTTTCTGCTTAGTTGAGCCCGTGATGGTGGGCTCCTTCTGAATGTGTGGTCAGCATCTGTACAAATGCATTTTATTTGCTATAGTTTGTAAAGCTGTAAAGTTAAAAGAAATGGAAACCTTTTCAGCATAAATATATTTTACTTGCACTGTGTTTTTTAGCTAAAAGTGAAAACTTAGATGAAATAAAATCAAAGTTGAGAAGAATCATCAAAAGACTGTTTCTCAGTGTGAATCAAGTGTTGAAAAATGGTTGGTGTATTTTGTCAGTAATTGTACATAATTTTTGGCACATAACATAAAAATGGCTCTGTAAACTATAATTATTTTGCTAAGAGACTGTATGCAAGCTGTGGGCCAACTTTACAGATGTCCAGAGCAAAGCCCCTTCTTTGTACCTATTTTTTTATTGCAAATATACTAATTGGTTCTTTATATTTTCAGAGGTTATTGTATTAAATTGTCTATTGATAGTACTTTTATGACTGTAAATACCTGGGCTTTCTCGTGTGAACTCTCACGTTAGACTTTAATTGGCGCGAGTGTGAACTGAATGCTGATCAGTATTTTTTATCAACACCTGAAAACTGTTACACCTTTTATTTTGTCTTTTAGGAAATCCCTGTCTTTCCATTTTTTCATGTAAATTTTGCACAGTTACTTGTTCATATGTAAATATTTTACTTTCAAAAATGAAGTTTTTAATTGCTATTGTTTTATATAGGATTGAAAGAAAATTAACTCCTTTATTAAAAACAAATTTATCTGTATTTGTTTTGCCTGTTTTTCCCAGTTTTCCAGTTGTAGATTCTCCTGCCAGAGACTCAACTCTGGTTCTGCTGAGGTGTTTATTTATGAGCTACTTGTTAGAATCAGTATCTAGAACCCAGCGAATCTGGTAGGAATCACCTCACCTCCAAGGACAGGACCACCACGCTGCAGAGTAAGACCCGTGTGCGTCAAGTCGGAGGGCCCGGCAACTGAGCCCACACCTTGCAGGCTCTCACAGTCTGGGCCACCCCACCTCGGACACGGATGGACCTGTGCTGTGTGGACACCGGGGCTCCTGTCCATGCAGATGAGCTGGGGTACCACTGGGAGAGGCAAGGTAAGGCCCTGGGGGTCCACACACACAAGCACACCCTGGTGAGCCTGGCCTAGGTGACTCGGTGGCCCCAGCCCTGTGGTGGACCCACAGTGACGGAGAAGGATGGGGTCTCCAGGAGGCCCCCGCCTCACCTGTGTCATTAGTGTTACAGGTTGGCCTTGGTGAACCACAGCTCCTGAGGGGCCCACGTCAGAGGCTCAGCCGCCTGAGTTCACACCGCTCACTGCCTCTTGGGCACCCCACGTAGCCGGTCGTTGGCGACATTGGAGTTGCTGTCTGGTTTTCACGTTAATTTTAACTAGTTTGACAGATCTACCGCAGTGTGTGGGTTTATTTTCAAGTCACACTGGAAAACACTGCTCTCATTATGGTGACTGTTGAACCAGCATCCTGGGGCCGCTGTCACAAAGCACTGCACACGGGCAGCTTAAACAGCAGAGATTCCTGCTCTCAGTTCTAGAGCCCGGAAGTCCCAGATCAAGGTGTTGGCAGGGCGATTCCCTCTGAGCGCTGTGAGGGGCATCTCCTCCAGGCCTCTCCCTGCTCGGGGCGCTGTGAGGGAGCGTCTTCTCCAGGCCTCTTCAGCCTCGGGGCGCTGTGAGGGGCGTCTCCTCCTGGCCTCTCCCCTCACCTCTGGTGGTCACTGGCCTCTTACACGTTCCTTGCTTTGTAGATGCATCCTGCCTTCACCCTCACGTGCTGCCGTCTGTGTGCATCTGTCTTGTGTCCAAATTTCCCCTTTTTATAGCACACTAGTCGGATTAGGGCCCAACCAATGACCTTATTTTAACTTGATGACCTCTGTAAAGACCCTGTCTCCAAATGAGGTCGCGGTTGAGATCCTGGGCTTAGAACGCCAGCATTTCTTTTTTTGTTGGCGGCGGGGGCACAATCCTACCCATAACACCCGTGATGGTGGATGATGAAAGAAAGGAAGCCCGAAGTTTTAGAGCTGTATCAGGCCCAGTTTCCAGTCTTCTCTCCTATGAGAATGCCCGAGGCCATTTGTTAGTGAGGTCGTGCTGTTCTTCCTAACCACGACTCATACTTGGTTGTCACTCAGTCCTTGCCCTGAAATCACTTAGGCCGGTCGGTAAAGGACGGTTGTACCTGGATTCCTGCAGGTGGGATTGATTTGCTTTCAGCTTCTCTGTGTGTCCTACGGGGTCCTGTCCATCTGCTGAGGACAGTTGCAGCCCAGCACAGCCCCTGACGCTGACAAGAGATTGTCCCCACAGCAGAACCTTGGCGGGAGACTCAAGGCACAGGTTTGTCCACGGTTTTTCTGTCGTGAGACTGTTCCCGGCTGCTGGGTGTCACCACACACGGTAGCAGTTGTCCTGAGTCGAGTGTGGGTATGTGTGTGGGCTTGGGCGTTGAGGGCAGTGTGATGCTAGTTCAGCTGTTGCGGACAGTCAGGGACATGACAAGAACGTGTACTCTCATCACTTCCATTCCCCAGTGTACTGTGGTTCCAGTCGGGCAAAAAGGCAAGGACAGTTTTGAAGGCATAAAGGCATAAAGTTTTGAAAGGAAGAAGGTGAAGAAAGAATTCACAGGTGACAGGACTGTGTACATGGGAAATCTGAAAGAATCTACAAACATGTTACTGAAGCTGAGGTGTGAATGTCATAAGATTTCAGGGTACAAGGCCAGTGTCCCAAGTCAGATATAATTCTACATGCAAGCAACAAACAGCCAGACAGTGAAAAAAGTACCATTAACAATGCCACCAAAATCAGTGGAATACCTAGGAGTACATAGAATGAAAGATAGGTGAGATCCTTCCACTGAAATTAGAGAAGTGAAGGAAGCCCGACGTGGAGAAGTGCACCGTGCTCGTGGAGTGGACTCAGCATGGGAAGATAACATGTCCGTCAAATTGATTCAGGGCTGTCCCGATCAAAACCCCAGCAGGATTTTCATAGAACTTGACAGTCTGACTCCAAAAGTTTATGTGAAGCTGCAGAGGACTTAAATAGCTAAGACAATCTAGAACAAAATTGGAGTAGTTACTTTCCCGGGCTTCAAGACTTACTGTAAAGCCATGGTAATCAAGACAGCATGGTGTTGGCGTAAGGATAGACATGATCAGTGAACAAAATAGTCCAGAAATGGATCCATACGTGATGGTCACTACATTTTTGACAGACACCAGTTGAATGAAAACAGGAAGGTTGCTGGTGCATCTGATGCCCTCGGGAGAAAGTGGACCCTGACGCCATCTTCGTGCCACACGTGCAAGTTAATGTGACATGGATCACAGGCCTGAAAGTGGAAGCTAAAACTACAAAGCTTCTGGAAGAAAACATTGGAGAAGATCTTCATGACCTTAGAGTGGGCAGGGATTTCTAAGCACATAGAAGGCACAAATCATAAGGAAAAAATTGGCAAATTGGACTATAAAATTACAAACTTATCCTCATCAAAGGATGCTCTTATAAAAGTGAATAGGCCAGCCACGGACTTGGGGAAAGTATTTGCAATATATACACCTGACAAAGGACTTGTATCCAGAATATATAAAGAATTCCACAACTCAGTAGTAAAAAGACGACTTAAGAAATGTGGGGGCCAGCCCCGTGACCAAGTGGTTAAGTTCACGCACTCTGCTGCGGCGGCCCAGGGTTTTACCGGTTCGGATCTTGGGCGCGAACTTGGCACTGCTCGTCAGGCCACGTTGAGGTGGTGTCCCACATGCCACAACTAGAAGGACCTGCAACTAAGATATACAACTATGTGTGGAGTGATTTGGGGAGATAAAGCAGAAAAAGAAAAAAGAAATGTGCAAGACACTTGAACAGATACTTTATAAAACATCTACAAATGGCCAATAAGCAGATGAAAAGGCACTCATTGTTACTGGTCATCAGAGAAATGCAAATTAAAACCACAGTGAGATTCCACTGCATGCCCACCGTATTGGCTCAGGTTGAAAAGAGTAAGAGCATCAAAGGGTGCTGGTGATGTGGGGCAGCTGGCACTCTCGTACCTTGCTGCTCGATGCGTAACAACCACTTTGGGAAACTAGCACACTTTCCAATAAAGGTAATTGTGCATCGACCCTGTGGCCTTGCGGTTCTGCTCCTGCGTATCTACCCAGGAGAAACGACTCCCTTTGTCCACGAAAGAGACTGTGTAAGAGTGTTCCCAGTGGCTCTCCTCATTGACGGAATAAAGTGGGAACAACCCCCACATGTCCATCAGAAGGTGGATGGATACGAACTGTCGTATATTTGTCCAGTGGAATACTACCCAGGAGTAGAAAGGAGTGGACTACTGATACACTAGGTAATGTGGACGAATTTCAAAAGAATTATACTGCGAGAAGCTGGACACGAAGGTCCCCACACCTCTGGTTCCATTTGTGTGAAGCTCAAGACCAGGCAGAACTCGGTGGTGGTGGGAGTGGGAGCTTGGTTGCCCTGGTTGGAGGAGGCTGGTGGGAGGGGCGCCTGGGCCCTCTGGGCTGAGGGAAGTGCTGTGTGTCCATCTGGGCTGTGGCCACACAGGTGTGTACAGATGCACAAGTTAGTCTGGCAGGGAGGACCCGTGCGTTTTGACGTGTGTGAAGTATGCTTCCGTGGAGCCTGGGGGGAGGGCCTCTAGAGCTTAGCATCATGCCCCCCCCGGTGGGGCCTCAGCGCAGCCTGGGCAGGTGCCCCGGCCCCAAGCCTCAGTGGTCCGGTGCCACAGGAGAGGAGGCGTGCACATGCCTCAGGATGGATGTTCTGAATAGGTGACAACTTGAAATATTTTATTGGACTGTTGTTATTACTCCGAATCTCATGATTATTCCCAGTCACTAGTTAACTAGTTGTTAACTAGTTTTCCCTTCTATCAGACTGGGGTATCCAATGTAAATTTTATCTTAAAAAAAATGGTCCACCTAGCCTTCCACTAGTCCTGCCCTCAGTGCCCTGGCCTGTGCCCAGCCCAGACCCTGCCCGCCCTGGATGGCCAAGGCTGCAGGGTGTCTGTTCTGGTCTCATGTTCTGTCCGACTGAGCAGCTTTGGGGACCCAGGTGAGGCCTCGTATCCTTAGTGCCTTGCCTACAGCAGGCATTTAACCAGTGCGTGCTCTCACGAGGGAGATCATGCAATTTGAAAGACCCCAGTTCATGGGCAGCCTTTCCAAACCCTCCTACCCCAGCGACAGGCTGGCAGCCTCTCTCCCTGTTCTGGACCGTTCTGGGCCGTACCCCAGACACATTCACCCAGGAAAGACCAGCCCAATGGAACTGAACTCGTTTCCTTAAGAGCCTTGCTGGGGAGACTAATCAGGCTCCTGGTTTCAGGTGAATCTGGTTTCTTGTTCAGGCTGCTTCATCAGGCTTCAAGTCCTAATGGTCAGAATTTCTGTTTTTGAGAAGAATGGGCATGCATGTATTTATTTTTTCCTAAAATGTATTTATTCAGCAGGTGCCAATAAGCACCTCTCACAGGCAGGGTGCCTTTCCAGGTCCCGGATGGTGTGGGCACGGCGACGTCCCCAGAGGAGATCAGATGGGGCTTGGGCTTGGAGAAGTGGCCAGGAGCCCACCTGGAGGCTGGGGTAGAAGGAAGGGCCAGCAGGAGGCCATAGCCTCGGTGAGGTGGTGAGAAAGCCTGGCGGGAGCGGAATTAGGAGGACGAGGCTTCCTCTGCTGGGCGCATCCGAGGGGGTAGATGGGAGCAGCGTCATGTGCTGGTTTGGAAATTAAAAGCACAGTGAGATGCCAGCCACACACCATTAGAACAAGTGCCGGGAGCATGGGATACCTGGAGCACCACAGGGCTGTGGGATGTCCGGCCCTGGGCAGCTTCTTCCCGAGGGAAATGTGCATTGTCACCTCCACTCCCACGCCCAGCGTGCTCACCCAAGAGGGAGAGATTCGTGCAGAGATGTGTGCACTAGTGTTCACAGCAGCTTTATCTGAAGTGGCTGAGAACTGGAAAGGCTCCAGTTGTCCATGTGCAGGTGAGTGGCTAGGCTGCCGTCTGTTCATACAGTGGACTACCACCGGCAGAAGCAGGAATGAGCTGCGGGTGCCTCAGCACCGTGATGGATCTCAGGACGATAGTGAGTGAAAGAAGTCTGCCAAGAGAGTGGCGCTGTGCGGGTCTGTTCACGTGACGTCTGGGGGAGTGCAGAGCAACCTGGAGCAACAGAAAGCCCAGGGCCGGCTGCCTGGGACGGGGGCAGGGAGGCCTGCTCAGGGCACGGGGAGACCTCGGGCTGCTGGAAGGCTCGTTATCTTGATTGTGATGGTTTCATGGGTGCGTAGAAATGTCAAAAATTCTCAAGTTGCACACTATAAATATGTGCAGTTGACCGTACATCAAAAATAGTTCAATAAAGGTGCATAAATAAGTGAATATGAAGAAGAAATAAAGCTATGTTCCAGTGCAGAGACTGGCTTTGGTGGGACGTGGCCGGGAGGAAGGTGCAGGCAGGCAGGGGGGCCGTGGGGAGGGAGGGAAATGGACGCAGTCCTGGTGCTGGATCCATGCGAGGTGGGGGGAGGTGGTAGAGGACCCCCAGTTCCAGCATTAGCCCGGTGAGCCAAGGCGGGTGGGCTGCAGAGGGGCACCTTGGTGGAGGGAAGGCCAGGGAGCCCCGCTGTGCTGGGGGAGTGACGCCAGAGCAGGGCGTGTGGTGGCAAAGTCCTTGGGGGTGCCCTGTGAGGGGGGCGGGGCCAGGACACAGTTAATCTTCCTGAGAACAAGAAACATCAGCAAAGTGGGAGGGACCCTGGGGAAGCCGAGGGCAGGGTGCCATGAGGAGGGTGGACAGTGCTGCCGGGGTCCCTGCAGTTATGGGCTGGACCCTGCACCAGGGTGAGGAGTGAGTGGGAAGCGAGGATGGGGACGCAGTAGTAGGCATGGGGGGCACAGCCTGGGGAGAAGGCTGGCTGTGACAGGGAGGTGGGGCGGGCACCTATGGGGATGGGAGGCCGAGGGAGGGCTTTTTAGAGATGGTAGGTGCTGGAGCACATTTATAGCGCTGGGGGTCAGATCCTGGTGGTGGTGCTGGTGGCGGTGGTGGCAGTGGCATTGGGGGACATGCTAAGGAAGAGAGCCGGCTAAAGGCAGAGAGAGGGTGCAGAGAACAGAGGAGGGAAGGTGGTGCAGGCACTCCGTAGAAAGGAGTTCTGCATGTTTGGGGCCTGGTAGGACGTCAGCTCATCTGCCTAGGGCCACCTTGGCTGCTACTCCTTGAGAGCCTGGCTGAAAAGGAGGCCACTACAGAGGGAATGGGTATAAAGAGAGTCTCAGTGGTGTTACTGGAGCACTTAGATCCAGCTGTGCCTGAAGACCAGCACTGAGCCTTTTTTGGAGATGTTAGGGTGAGATGGTGACAAGAATTTCCCTTCTTGATTCAATCAGGCCTGCAGATCCAGCCCAGCCCTGAGAACTATCCCCCAGGAGTTTGGGGAAGGATGGAAGACTGGCCCCCGCCAGCATTCAAACTACATCCTGGAGAGAGAACCTGTCCCAGTGCTCCTCACTGCCACACCGCAGTCCCTCCTTCCCTCCCAGGCAGAGTCAGCAAGCATGGCAGGCTGAGCCTAGGGCAGAGGGGAGGGGACGGGAGAGGCACCCCCTGGGAGGGGCCTCTTTGCCAGTTCTGGGGTGGGGGGGTGTCAGGGACATATGGAAGAGATAAGGGGCAGTGGGGAAGAAGGGAGATGTGCAGGGAGGGAGATGCCAGTAGGGCTGCCCACGGCTAAGGGTGTGTCTCCAGGGCCCTGGGGGTGCCTGGGCTGGGGGGTGACTTCACCCGACTGAGCTCCCTCATTCTGGCACCAGCAGGGGGCGTGGAGGCCCCTGGCCTGCACCCATCCCCACCATTACCCACTTGTTGGGTTCCAAGGGTGTGGCTGGCCCAGGGCCCCCCTGTGCCCCCAGGGCTGCGTTGGGGCTCTCACCTCCTCCTCTGGATTCAGTTGGCCTCTTCAGCCTCTGGGCCTCTGAAATGGGGGCAGTAGCAGCACCCTGCAACCCCAGGGTGTCCAAGAGGTCATCTGAAGAGCCCTAAGTGCAGCCCCCTGGGCCAAGCCCCTCCCGAGTGGTCAGAGACGCCCTGTGCAGGTCCCAGGTCCGGTGGGTGGGCGCAGTGTCTTTGGGCGGTCTCGGGGGCCCCCCTCCCCAGTGCGTCTGCAGGACCGCGGGGGGCCCTGGCCCAGGTGAGATTGCTGGAGGCCACAGCCAAGGGGGATGAGGAAACTGATGCTGGAGAGGGGCCAGTTTGCCCAAGGCCACTGCCCAGCAGAGCAGCACTGGTGGCGGGAGGGAGCCCAGTGCATCCTGCCAGGGGACACGGGGGGACCAGTTCTACGCATTGCGGGCCAGGCCACCAAGTGGCCAGGCTGCAGGGCCCAGAGAGCCCCACCTGCACATGGGGGTGGGGCACACGGGTCGGGGAAGAGGTGGGTAGACTGGCCTGAGCAAATGGTTGGGTTGGGGGGTAGCCGGGGGCACACTGTGGTGTGTGGGGCAGGGAGGGCCCGGGCACAGGAGTCTGGGAAGGCAGGGTGCATGGAAGGGGTTCACGGGTGGGTTGAGGCCCTTGAGTATGTGGGGGTAGGGTGCGCCAGGGGTGTGAGTACACGGAGGTGTGGGCACTGGGGCGGGGCCTGGGGCCCGGGGTCATTATTCACATCCTTGGCAGATGGGACGCCTTGTACTCCCCACCCCTGCCCGCCTCTCCTCCACAGCTGGCCCTGAGCCAGGCCCAGGCGCTCAGCCCACCTGGAGGGTTTACAGCCCAGCGCTGCCCAGTTACCTGAGCTGATTCGCGGCCCTTGTGCCTGGCCTGGGTAGTCGCTGGTGGGCGTGGGGGATGTGTACCTGCACTGAGCAAAGTGACCGAATTGTTGTTAGAATGCAGGAGCGTGCAGCTGTGTTGACAGAGCTTTCCCAACACCAACAAACTGCCAGGTGGAAGATGTGAAGGAAAAACCCCAGAACCCCACAAAGATTCTTCCTGCTGGGGAAAGAAAACGAGACCCATGGACCTGAGGTTCCCATGCAGAGTCCTGGCTGGCCTCAGTGGAGCAGGAAAGAACAGACACACCACCAGGAGAGGGGCATCTGGCCAGTCCTCAGGACCTGAGCTGGCCCCACCAATCCCTATCCCAGGGGTACCTGCACTGCTGGGAGCCAGCCAGCTGCCTAGGGTTGCCAGGCACCCCCTTCCCGCTAACAGAGGATCATGTCAGGTAAGAGTCAGCTACCTACTTACCTGGAGGCAAGCCCGGGCCTATGGGGCGGAGAACCAGCAGATTCTGCCAGGTGTGCTCAGAGGCCTGTCCCCTCAGGGATTCCCCTCATCATGGCCCTGGTCGCCTGCCCAGAGGCCTGCCAGCTCCTGCACTTACCCAAGAGAGCCCTGAACCCAGGTGTTCTTTTTGGTGGTGATGGAGAAGTGGGAAGTCGGGGGCAGAGGTGGCATTAATATCTCTTGATTTTTCAATGCTGACAGTTGAGGTTGGCTGAAAAATGGCCCCCAAAAGAGATTAGGTACTAATCCTCAGAGCCTGTGAATGTGACCTTATGTGGAAAAGGGGTGTCTGTGATGTAGTCAAGTTAAGGACTTTGAGATGAGTCCGTCCTGACTTGCCTGGCTAGGCCCTAAATCTATAGCAAGTGTCTTTACGAGAGGGAGGCCAAGGGAGATTAGACAGAGAAGCCCACGTGAAGACAGATGCAGAGACTGGGGTGGATGCTGCCGCCAGAAGCTGGAAGAGGCAGGAAGGATCCTCCTCTGGAGGGAGCCTGGCCTTGCCCGCACCTGGATTTCTTGCTAGTCTTGGACTCCTGGCCTCTGGATCTGTGAGAGAATAAATCTGTTGTTGAAAGCCATCCGGTTTGTGGCCCTTTGTACCAGCAGCCCCAGGAAACTCATACGACAGTTAGTTCAGCGTTTTAAGGCAGCTGGGCCGATCAAACCCCGTCTGAGGCTGGGCCGGCCTGGGTCTCAGGTGCTGACTCTTCACAGGGCGGCTCGGGGGTCATCGCCACCGAGGGGGCCCCTCCACCCCACCAGGAGGCATTGCCGTCATCTGGCTTCGTCTCTGACACAGCCCCACCCTCTCCTCTCGGGGACTGTGGCAACGCCGCCGCCTCAGGCTGCCGAGGAGCAGGGCTTTGCATGGCCAGTCAAGGCCCAGGCTGCAGGGACGGTGCTGGGACTGTCCCCGCCTGGCCCTCTCAGGAGGCCCAGCTGACCCGTGCCCAGCGACGCCACTGCCTCCTCAGCTGCTCTGATCCAGCACAGGCCCACTCCTGGCTGCAGGTGCAGCGAGCTCACCCGTCCCTGCCTGGTCACTCGGGCGCCATGCTTCTGGAGGTTTCCCTGCCCCTCCTCGAGCCACCCCAGACAGAGTCCTTCCTTGGGATGTGGCGCTGCTGCTCCACAGCGACTGAGCCGCCTCCTCTTCTGGGACTCGGCTCCTCCAGGTGGGTGTGGTGCCCTGCTCCATGTCCACCCTGCAGGTGGGCATGTGACCCTGGCAGCCACGTGAGGGTCTCTGTGGCTAGTGCAGAAGCGGGCCTGTGACCCAGCAGGGCCCATCGCCTTGTGTGGGGGATGGGGGCAACAAGGTCACTCTGTCCATTGGGCTGTGCAGCTGTAGAATGTGAGTCCAGGGGTTGTGGTGGGTGCCTTGGTGGCCATATGAAGAGGGAGGGACAGTTTGGATGGATGTGGAGCCAGCTGGCCTCGACACCATGGTCAAAGTCAATACCACCCTGGACTCTCTGAGCCAGCGAATGCCTTTTCCATTCACGCCGGTCGATGTGGCTTTTCTGTAAACCTGGGTACTGATGCCCCATCTGAGCTGCAGCTCCTGCCTCTCCAGAGCGGGCATGATGCCTCCTCCCGGGCGGTGGGTGCAGGTCTCAGCAAAAGGACTGGCCCCTTGCAGCTGCCCCCATGGCCCCAGGAGCGACATACCCACCAGCTGCCTGGGGGAACAGTGGAGGGAGATGGCGCACGCTCTGCACACACAACCCCCATGCCCTGTACCCACACCCACGCCCTGTGCACACACATCCCCCAAGCTCTGTGCACATGCACACACCCCCACACCCTGTGCACCCCCACCCACGTGCATGTGCACACACCTCAGGCCCTTCCCCGCCCCAAGCTCTGCACACACTGCTCCCACTGTGCACACACACCTCAGGCTCTGTGCAGCCCCCTCCACACTCTGTGCACACATACACCGCATGCTTGGTAACAATGGTACATGGCCCTGGAGGGCTGGCCGTGCAGCTTAGTCCCCCAGCTGCCCGCACACTCCCTGGGCCGTCCTGAAGTGCTCTTGGGCCCTTGGCTTCGTTTCATCTCAGTTCATCTTCCCAACCACCCACAGGGCAGGTCGTGTTGGCCTGGAGACCTTTAGGGGACTTGCCCACGGTCACGAGCTTCAAGAGGGGCAGAGCTGGACTTGAACCCAGGTCTCGACTCTGGCCAGGCTCTGGCCCTGTGCTCGCTGCAGCCTCAGGGAGGCCAGGAGCTGATGAGTGCGTCCTCTCAGCTGGGATGCAAGCTCCTCCCGGCCAGGCCCTGCTGGGTGCTGGGAACACAGTGAGGTCAGCCGGGATGTCACTGTCCTGCGAAGCCGTGGAGACAGACCAGAGAAAAACTTGAGCTAAAATGTGTAAACATTAAATAATTAAGTTGTTTTAAGGAATCAAATAAAGACAACAGAGAAACTGTGAGGACCCCAGGAGGGTCCCAGGTGGGAAAACTTTTCCCACAGAGACATCTATGAGGATTCAGGACCGTGCAGGCCTCTGGGCCTTGCAAGGAGAGGCTGCCTCTGTGGAGCTGGGGGAGCAGCTGCAGAGCCATCTGCCCTGGGCGTCCTCCCCACTGCCCAGCTCAGCAGGGAAGGCCAGGAGAAGTGACATCCCTGTGGCTAGAGCTCAGCAGGCCAGACCTGACCCTGCTTTCGTCTTTCAGGTAAGTTTTCAAGCAGACAGTTTCTTCCTAAATAGGCGAAAGTCCCCGTCGTCATTTCCTAAAGCCACACGGGAGTAGGGCCAGGTGGCTGGAGGGTCAGCACCGCGGACAGCACCCTGCAGCCAACGTGAGCGGGGACAGCAGTGTGTGTGCAGGGGTGCATGTGAGTGTGTGCTTGTGTGCGCACCTGAGTGTGGGTGCATGGGGTGTGGCAGGTGGGAATTGGGGATGATCTGTGAGGGGTTGGTGGGCATTTGGGGGGTGTGAGGGGGCATGTAGGTTGGGAGGGAGGGCAGAGGGAGAAGCCGGCTGAGTCTGTCCTCAAGCTGTGCATGAGTGACCTCTGCCACCTGGCCACACCCCCTCCCTTGCCCCTTCAGTGGACATCCAGGGCCTTGTGCTCCTTGACTGTCAACCTTGAGGACTCCTCTTTGGTGAGGCCTAATGCTGTCCAGGTGACATAATGTTCATGAGGCCTCCAGGCCTGAAAGTACCCCCATTCTGGTACAACCCCTATGGGCCTGAGTCAGGACGAGCTTACTGCCACCCAGGCCTCTGGAGGTTGCTGGCCGGGCAGCAGGTGCAGGAGGGGTGTGGGGATGGTTTTCAGGCATTACAGGTTGGGCCCTCTCTGGGAGCCTCTGGGCCTGGGTCGTGATTATGGAGGAGGCTGGCAGGACCACTCACTCTGCCCCCAACCCATGGACCCAGGGACCAACTGAGGCCCCTTCCCTCTCCTACGAGGCTGCTTAAAACTGCAGACTGAGGGTCCAGAGAGACCACTGCTTGTGCCCGTGCACCGCCCCTGGGCCTGAGGTGCCACAGGGCTCTGGCAGGCACATTGGACCCTGGGTGCTGTGGGGGCCACATTCAGGTTAGCTGGCCAGTGCTCCTGCTCATGGGGAGGGGCCTGCTAAGGCAGGTGACGGAGCCTGGTCTCCGCGTGTGGGAACAGGGCCCACACTTGTGCCCTTCACGGCTGTTGTGGGGGCCCATGAGCGGTGGAATCAGTGCTCAGCACGTTCCTGGGGAACGGTAACAAGATCAAAATGGCCCGAAAGTCAGCCACTGTCGTCTTCTGTGGAGTAGGAGTCAGCGAGTCCTGCTCACCTCGCTGGGAGGTGCTGCATCAAGGCATCCGGCACGTGGTGGATTCGTGATAACCGAGCCCCTCCCCTCTTAACCATCCCTCCGCTCAGGGACATTTTCCACACCAGAGTCCTGCCTCTTTGACCGTTCCCCCCAGCCTGGCCTTGGGCTTTCGGGATGGGGCTGCTCCTGGGGACGTGGGGCTCGAGCAGCATCCTGTGGGCAGTTGGGGGAGGAATGTGTGCATGTGGGGAGAGAAGGGGCTTCCTCAGGGCACTCGGGCTGGGATAAGAAGGGAGAGGAGGAGCGATGCTGCCCAGCAGCGCCGAGGGTGCTCCCGGCTCTCGGTAAAATTAGGTGCAGAGTGGAAGTTTATTTCTCTCTTAAGTGAGAACAGCTCCAAGGTGGACATCCAGGACTGGGGTGATGGTGCCCCGTCATGGGTCCACCCATCTGCAGTGGCCACCGTCATTATCCTTGTGGGGGCAGTTTCTTGTGGCACTTTGACCTGAAATGGAGGAGTTTCTGGCTTGGTCCTGAGTCTCAGGTGCTCTCCCTGATCACACCCTCCTGGGACAGTGCGGCCACCCCCCCAACACTGTCCACTCCCGACCGTGCCCCGATCACACTCAGCTCCTTCCCACCCAGCCTCGCCCTGAGCTCCACACCATCCTGCTGCCATCCCACGGGTGTCCACTTGTGGATGTGCCCTGGGCACGGCCAGCAGTGTGGCCAGACCCAAGCTCAGGTCCTCCACGTGCCTGGGACAGAGCTGGAACAGGACGTCTGTGAGCCCTGCCCACACTGGGTGCAGTCAGTCTGCCACCTGCCCTCACCTGGGCCCACCCCCATCTGCAGCCCAAGTCCCTGTAGCCATGGCTGGCCCTTATCCGCACGAGTGCCCCATCTTCCCTCTGCCCCCTCCCCTGTCCACCCTCCACGCCTTGACTCTCTCTCATCTGATCAAGCCATTCTCCTGAATCACGGGGACTTTCTCAGGGCTGCTGCCCTCACCCAGGGCCCAGGCAAGGCTGACCTTGACCTCTTGCCAGGGGAACGGGCTCAGACTCGTGACTGGGGGCTGCCCCTGTGGCTGTGGCACCACGGCCATGGCCACATAGCACATGAAAGTTGGATTTGTGTCACTGCATCCTGGCAGCCTCTCATGAGCATCTGGACGACTGCCCGTCCCCTAGCACGCCAGTCCCAGAGGCCCCCTGCCTGGTGGACCAGGCCTCCTTGGCTGGCAGAGTGAGCTGTCACACTTAGTGGAGCAGCAAAGGCCCTGGGGGCTCTAGCAGTGCACACCTGTGAACTGACAGCTTTGAATGCCCCTCCCAGGCCGGCTATGCCAATGCAGGGGAGGTATGGGGACCTCCGTTTAGTGAAATGACCCAAGAGAGGGCCCCTGTGCCTCCAGGAAAAGGGCCACCACACCTCCCAGAGGCCCTGAGCTGGCCTTTACAGTAATTTCTGCCCAGCCCCTGCCTCTGGGACAACCGGCCCTCTGCTGTGGAGCTGGCGTCGGGTATCCCTGAGCGGACTCCGCCACCCAGGAGGGCCTCACCCCGGGAGTCTGATTACAAGGAGTCGGTGCTCCTCCCCCCACCCCCCTGGATTGCCTGTCCCGGGTCTGCAGCAGTTGTTGTCTAAGTGTGAATGTAATTAGCTGCTCTGCACCCTTAAAATTAGCAAGTGGCTAATTGTGCCTGTAATTATCAACTGTACCCATAATTAACCGTGTGAGCGATTTTTTGTTATGCAAGTCATTGTGGATGCAAATTTGTGCCCAAGAAAAGGCCTAGGAGAGGTGGTGGGGAGGGAGGAACCATCTCTGCCTGGGGCTGGGGGCAGGGGCTAGGAGCCTGCACGACAGGCTGGACCCTGGGGCTCGGGTCTGACTGTGACACTTAGTGGGGCGAGCTGGGTGGCTGCTCAACCTTTCTGAACTCCATTTCTCTGAGGATGGCAGAGCATCAGCCAGTCCAGCCCTGGTTGGGCTCGAGTGTGTGGCCTCTGCCAGCCAGCACTGTGCACAGGGGCTCTGCAGCACAGCTTTACGACCAAGAAGGCGTGAGCTGCTGCTGGGGCTTCTCCAGCTCAGACTCAGGCCAGCGGTCAAGGGCAGGCTGGGTCATGGAGACCAGGCTGGGCCTATCGGAGAGCTTCCGAGGACTCCCAGGTCTGGCAGGGTGGACCCGCTTGTCCTTGGGTTCGTGGCCTGGCGGGCTGCGACTTGGCTGGTGCTGCCTTCCTGCCAGATGAAAGAGCCGCTGCAGGGGGAGGAGGCCAGGGCTCTGAGGATTGGGGGCGTGAGAAGTCTAAGTCGGACGGGCTCCCCTGCGCTCTGAAGGAGGATTTGCCCAGGGAGGAGGGGGATGTATTGTTTAGCATTTCGTTAGGTTGGTCTCTAACTTCCAAGAACTCTGGAATGCGTAGGCGTGTGGCACGTGGGCCTTCCTTTGTGCACCTTCCCAGGGCCTCACAGACGTGAGGAGTGGCCTGGGTTTGTTCATGTCTGTGGTCCTGGGACTCAGCAGGAGCTCCAGCAACGGCTGCTGAACAAGCAAATGCCACTGTGGACACCAAACCCGCCATGCTCACCCGTCTGCTGCCCCTGAGCACCGTCAGCTTCTTGGCGTGGAGAAGAACAACCCAGGTTGAGGCCGGCTATTTAAAAGGGGACTTTATTTACTCCTCTGGAGCAGCGTGCCAATGCCCCGACCCCGCTCAGGACACGGTAACTCCGCAAAGCTGCTGCGCAGTTTGGAACCAAGACCGCCCGGCACTAAAAACACATTGAAAACATCGACGCTCTTCCCTTTTTTTTCCCTTTTTTTTTGGTACAAAATGATACAAACAACAATACAAAATAGTTGTGCTGTTGACGATTACAAAAGAAGTGGGAACGTTTGTCTAACTGCGCAATGCTCAGAGTTGCAGTGTGAATACGTCATACTCCAGTATCTTTCCCCAAAACAACCACAGTCATGCGGGCTGCTACACATTTTGTCCATTTTCAAAAAGAAACATGCAAAAAAAAAAAATCAGGATGGAAAAAGGAGAGAAAGGAAAAGCAAAAGGCGTTCCAATTATACACAGAGGTGGCCCCCGGCTCTGCGCTTGGCCGCGCCTGTCCTCTGCACACCACGGGGCTGTGAGCTGTGGCACAGGATGCTCTGTGTACGGGAGGTTCCGTGGGTTTTTTGGTGTTATTCCTTTTATCATTGACAAAAATTGAGACTCCCCTCCCCCGACTTTCGACCTTGGAGAGAACAGAGTTGTCATCTCAAACGTCTGTGTCGGCCGGTGCTCATTCTAGGGAAACTGAGGCCCCTCTGAGGCCTGGCACTTGGCCGTCCCCCTGACGCTGTGGTGGTGGGAGGCCTGCACTTTGGATGTGCTGACAGACATGAGGAGACGACCTGCTTGGCCAGGAGGTGCTGACGGACGTGGCAGCCCTCGGCTGGGGAGCCCGCCGACCAGGGTCGGGGTGTTCTTGCCACCCTACTCTGCGGCACAGGTTTCTCTGTTCACAGAACAAAATTCCCTAAAGAAATGAGGCCGTGCCCAAGCGGTCTGCCAGCACTGAGGCTGGGCCCCTGCCGGCCGGGCCCGGAGTTGTGGACAGGTCGTATTAACAAGCTACAGAAGAGGGACATTTGACACTGATTGTACGCTTAGCTAATGCTAACTCGGCCTCGGAACAGAGTTCCAAGATGCATCTGGGAGGGTGTGGGAACCCCATCTTTCTCTGGCCCCCAGGGGATGCCTGGGGTGGGAGTGAGAGGGGACGGCTGTCCGGTTGTTTGGAAGCAGAGATGGGCATGAGAAGTGCCCCATCGATGTCCCCCCGGCGGGTTGCCACAGCCTCAGCCTGCACGATTTAGGCAAAATGCAACGGGGTCTTGGCAGTGACGAGAAGCAACGGGAGAGGGGAGAGGCGACAAGGGTGGTGGTGAGACGGGCATCAGCACCTGGCTCTCCTGGGTGGAGTGAGGCCGAGGGCTCCCGGTCACCCGAGTGGTTGGTGGGATTGGTGCTCAGGATGCCGAGTCCTAGGCTGGGCCTGGCACGTCCATCCCTGAGGTGAGCCCAGGGCCTGGGGGACCCAAGGAGTCCTCGGGATTTCAGAGAGGAGAGTCCACAGAATATGGTTGGCTCCCAGACCATATTCACACTTCGAATGGAGGATGAACTTTCCAAAACAAACAAAAACAGAAGATTCGAGCCATATCCACCAGGCCTGACCCCATCAGTGGTCCCTCAGTGGCCTCACCCTAGACTCTGGGACAATTCTCCGTGGCTACCTGAGCCCAAACGATTTGCATAGCACAGCTTCGCACTGGGGGTCCGGTCCCCTTCCCTTGGCAGGCCACCCTCCTGACATCTGTGAGATGGCTGGCTGCCCCGGGGGAGCATCCAGCATGTGACACGGGTGCCCTCCTCTCCTGCCCATCCGTCCCTCCGTCCCTCCCTAGGCAGCCCTGGACAGGGTTAGGATGCACAGAGCCCTCCACAGGCCACATGCTGGAGCCTGTGACCCCAGCTCAGCTCTGGGAGATGGACAGAGTCAGTGATGAGTTTGGTTTGGGGAAGAACCCTGACGTCCAACAGGGACACACCCACACGCTTCGCACACACTTGTGCACACTCAAGTTCATCTTCGAGGCCAAAGCTTTTTAGAAAAGAGGATGACCATAGCAACAGGGACAGGCCATAGGCCGAGGAATAGATCAGGGACCCCCTGATGGAGACACGGAGAGCACGCTGCACCCCAGCCCCCTCCCCCCCCACCTCCCCCAGGCTCTCTTGAGGCCTTCCCTGACCCCGGGAGCAGGTAGAGGGCAGGGGTCCCCGGTGGGGCTCCAAGGCGAGCCAGCCTCCTTGCCCTTGGTCAGTGCTGGAACTCCTCTCCCCAAGGGGGCTCCGATGCCAAGTCCTGCCCAGGGCCCTTCACCCCCTTCCTTGGGGAGCCCAAGAGCAGATGAAGATTTCCCTCTGAGGTGCCTGCCTCCTACTCTGGCCAGAGGAGCCTTTGTGCCCACAAGTGGCTGTCCCTGGGAGACAGCCTGGGGAGAGAAACGCACCAGGCTCCTTGTCTCACCCAGTGAACAGGTGCAGCAGGGGTCTCCCCTGTGGGTCCTTGGGACACAGCCCCTTTTGCTGTCCTGTGGAACTGACCCCCTGGTGTCTGGCTTGAGAGTAGACTGCCGATCAAAAGGGCACTTCCGACTCTGACAGTCTGAGCAGCTAACCGGCCCAGCGGCAGCTCGGTGCTGATGTTGGTCCAAGGGAAAGGGGAGGGGCTTTTGTTTCTAGCAGGTGGGGTCCAGACGCATCTGTGGGGCGACAGCACAGCAAGGACGGCCTGCCCTGCCGTTCAGAGCAGATCTGTGCCGTCCACATCAGTTCGCGAGCATTGGAAACTCCAGTCCGGAGAGGCAGGGCAGGGGAAAGAGGCTGCCAGAGTCCCCCGCTGATCGCAGGGTTTCCAAGCCTCTGGAACCGTGAGTGAGGTTCACCTCTCCTGGCTTCTGCACAGCCCAGGGTCGGGGGCTGGAGGCATCAGAGCGCTCAGGGGTTTGGACTGGCACGTGTGCGTGTGCGCTGGACGTTTGACGGGGTCCCTCGGGAGTCAGATGGCGAGAGGCGGACGGCTCATGCCAGGGTTTGCTGAGACTCTGGCTGTTTTGGGCTGTGGCTTCTTGGGCCACCATACTCTACTGTACTGAAGGCAGTTGGGACCTGGGTGGCATTCGGGGTGACAGTTGGCCCTGGGGGAGGCCTCCTGGTTCACTGGGGCGGTCTGGGGGATGGCCAAGGCAGAGATGGGGAGCATCAGGGACGGCCCCTCGGAACCCCACCTGCCCCAGCTATTTACAGCATCTGGGAGTCGGGGCGGCAAAGACTCCGTGCCGGCCACGTTCACACGGTGGCGCCTTTTGTCAGCGGCCTGGCTGCCGCAGGGGAGCTTTCTGCTGCTGGAGCTGAAGGCTGGGCCTCCCCGTCTCCAGCCGGCCTCGGGAGCTCCAGGGGACCCGGAGACCCTGACTGCGTACAGCAAAGTGTGAGGGCTCAGAAAGGCTGTTGGGATTTGAACCCCAAACTATATTTTCCTTGTAAATTTTGTCAAGCGAGTCACCCACTTTTTTTCCTAATAAAAGACCAAAAAAAAAAAAAAAAAAGACACATTCTCCCCAGTTCCTTACTTGGTGCCTTCAGAGCTGGGACTCGCTGGGCTGGGGACTTGTCTGTCTGCTTGCTTGTGGTCACTCCTGAGTTTGAAGGAATCTGATACACGTACCAAAAGGCACTTTCTTTTTCTTTTTTTTTTTTTTTTAAAACAGTGCTTCTGTTCTAAGAAATTCAAGTTAAGACAGAGTGCCTCTCGCTCCCCTTTACTGCTGACTCAGCTACCGTGATGGGCGGGGTGCCGCGGGGCGAGCAGTGTTCATGCCAGACAGCTCAATGTTGGGGGGGCTGGGGCGGGGAGGGACCCCCTAACACATCACTAAGGACACGTCTGCAGGGAGCCGGGAAGACCAGCTGCCTCCTGCAGTCCTGCTCCTCTGGCGTCTGTCCGAGCGCGGTTCTCGCTTTGGTCCAGGGAGGTGAGGGCGGTTAATCCTCCTCGCCGCCTCCGTACATGTCCGCCAGCTTCTTGAACCTGGGCCCCCAGTCGTTCAGGTAATCGTAGTCTTGGTCCCCGGAGCTGGACGAGTTCAGGGAGCTGACGGAGCCCGCGGTGGAGCCACTCCCTTCATAGTCGAAGACCAGCAGGGAGTCGTAGGGGGGTGCTGTGGGGTCATTGTCAGCCGCCCGGAGTCCCTGGGGGTCACGAAGACATGGGGTTAGGGTGGAGGGTCTGCTGCCTCAGCCCCAGGGGCCTGATGGAGGGAAAAGGGGAGCCCGGGAGAGGAGCTGGGAGGCAGGTCAGGAAGGTGAGGTGAGAGGGCCTTGCATACAGTAGGTGCTCAATAAGTGCTCCCTGTGTTTGACTGAAGGGCATCTCAGAGAACCAAGTCGGGAATGGTATTTATGAAAATAAACTGTGGAAGAGCGTTGGAGGGAGCAAACTCAAATGACAGCATGGCCGCACAAACCACATGAGGCAAGGGGGTGGGTGGGGCCTGTGGCTAGAGTCAGTCCCTCCGTGTGGCCAGATGGTTCTGGATTCCACAATCATTGCCACACGGAATGTGAACCTGAGTGGCCAGAGTCAGAATCTGTTGTTACATCAGCTATCCCCATGAACAACACACAGCAATGCAGCAGGCGTGGCTGGACCGCCCCTCCATCAGTGCCCGGGACCTCCCTCCTTCCGTGTGCTGGTCCACCGAGAGGTCCCAATGCCTCCAGCACAGCTCCGTGTGCGGGCGTCCTGCTGAGGGTGCCTCTGGGAGCAGCCCTCCCCTGGTGACCGTGGGGGTGGGTACACACCCTGCTCCCCTGCTGGTGGGCGGGACAGCTTGAGGTGGGGTTCTGCATGGGCTTGGGGAGGTCTCCAGTGGGCTAGCCTGGTTGCCCACGGTGGTCACTGGCTGGATGATGCACCTCCCTTCCCCGGGAGGGGGCACCCTCACCATCACTCAGTTTCCAGTGGCTTGTGGTTTCTGTCTTTACTTTCCTCTAAGAGTTGCTTAAAAGTGGGCTTTTAATTATAGACTGGGGAGGACGTATTGTTGGGGTTTTAAAAATTTTTATTACACCAGAGACAGTAAATGTTGCCTAAACCGAATCAGCTTTTGGGCAGGTGTAGAAATTTCATCTGCGGCCTGGGACATGACCTGTTTTGGGGGATGCTCTTAGAAATCTCGGTATCTCTGCTGAAGCACTTCTGGGTTCTATGCTGTTTAAATAAATTCTTTTAAAGTCAGATTCTGACTCAAGTGGAGACAGAAGCAATGCCAACGCCTCTTAAACTACAGTCGGTGTTAGAGGCCAGGTGGTCAACACTGAGGGACCCACGCCAGCTACACAGGCGATCAAGGATGTCACCGTCTCTGGGAGCTGATGGGTGAGGTGTGCATGGAGCCGTGCAGGTACCAACCGCCCGACACGGCTGACTGGGGAGAGTTGGGGGGGGGGTGCAGCCACATAGCCACGTTCGGATCGTTGCTGTGTCTGCTGTTCTGCAGAGGAAGGTGGAGGCTGAGGCAGGCGCTGTGCCCCTGCACCTGTCCGTTGAGCATTTCTCTGGTGAACCTGCTGGAGGGGTTTCCGCTTTTCTTGCGAAGGGGGAAGGTCAAAGGCTGGGGACGTTATTTGTTGGGACTTTGATGCTGACTTGTCTCCAGACCCCAAACGTCAGGATGGGTGCTGTGGCCACGGGGTCAGGTGGCAGCTCCTGAAGGACGCCCAGCTCTCGGGCGTTCTCAGGGCACCGGGTGTGTGTGTCGGGGTGGTCTGGGCTGGGCCTGATCTGGGCAAGTCACAGGCCTGTCTGGGCCTCGGAGGCGAGTGCAGACGGGGAAGGGCCCTCGCAACAGCCAGAGACCAGAGTGAGAGTAGAGCCTGCGGCCCCTGAGTCAGGTCCAACAGCGGTGGCTCCTCCTCCCGAGGACCGGAGACGGCCTCCTGCTGCCCCCCTGTGCCCGCCACCCCTGTGGCCTCAAGTTCTCTGAGTTCTTAGCGAGCGTCTGCCGGCTGCCGCGCCCTGTCTGCTCATCCTCGCCTGTGCTGGAGCAGGATGCTGAGGGGAGGTGCCTGGCCCCAGGGCTTGAAGCTGGCAGGGGCAGGGCAGGGCCTGGACCCAGGGCTGAGTCTGTCTTCTCACCCCGACACCGCGGGTGCAGGACGGTGACAGCTTTGATTTGTGTGCATGAACAGGGTTTTACTTTTATGCGGACACCCTGCTCAGGGGCCCTCCCCATTGCCCAGAGCGCCCACCTCGTTGATGAAGTCGCCGATGTCTCCTGGATGGGGCACCACGGGCCTGACCGGGTACTGGGGCTCGGCGCCCACTGGCCGCTCGTCCACCCGCCGAACCCCGGGGGCCTTGCTCAGCACGTGCTCCATGGCCTCTGGCTGCTGCAGTTGGCTGAGGTCGTAGTCCTGGGGAGGAGGTGTGGGTGGGGCAACAGGCACAGGTGCACCCTCGTCCTGTTGTGTGACTCAGCTCCAAGCGTGCCCGCTGTCCTATCCCGTCATCTGGTCCCCAAGCACGCCCACTGTCCTATCCCATCACCTGGTCCCCAAGCACGCCCACTGTCCTATCCCGTCACCTGGTCCCCAAGCACGCCCGCTGTCCTAGTCTGTCACCTGGTCTGCCCTTCCTGAAATGCCCACTTCTCTTCCATTCATCTAAATCCTGCTGGTCCCCAAGGCACACGAGGGGTCTGTGTCCCCCAGGCTGCCTTTGCTGGGCTGACGCTCCCCCAGGGTGGCCCCTGCCCACACCTCAGCTCCCATGCACACTCCTCACTAAGCTTTAGGGGGGTAAGGACTTGCCCTGAGTCAATGGCCAACGGCAGACCCAGAATCCAACCCAGCAGCTCCCTGGGCCCACCCTCCTGGGCACCCTATGTGCTGCCTCCTGGTCCCCCCACAGCCCCTGGGTTGTCCCTGGGTCAGGAGTGTCCTTGGGACCCCCTGGGTCGTGGGGCGCAGGCCCATCAGCTGAGGGGAGGGAGCAAGCTGAGGGGATCCAAAGCCTAGGGGAGATGAGTTCATGCTGGTTGCCATGTGGAGGAAGCTGGTACCCTGTGCACGCACCCAGGCCTGGAAGTGCAAATGCGGGCAGGACAGGTCTGGGAAGACTGTCCCCACCTGTCCCTGCTGTCCTGACCAGAGCATTGGCCGCCTTCACACTACAGAAACGGACAAAGCGTCTTCCTGCTGAAACCCAAGAGGGAGTCCTGGAGGCGGTGTGTAGGGGTGTCCGGCAGCTGTGGTCTCACCTGGTCCTCCTCGCCGCCCCCTTCCTCGTCGTACTTGAGAATGTTGTCACGCACGTCGTCCTCGGGGTCAATGAGCAACTGCTTCGTGTGGCGCTCCTTCTCCCGCCGTTTCATCCACACGACAAACAGCAGGACCATGGCTGTGGGGCAGGGGGGCCACGCCGTGAGTAGGTGTGCGTGTGTACGCATTCACCTGTGTGTGCCATGTGTGTGAGCATGTGTATGCGTGTGTGCTGTGCAGCTGTGTGAGAGCTTGCACATGCATGTGTGTGCATGTCCATGTGTGTATATGCATATGTGCATGTCTGTGTGGGAATGGACTCCTTC